>NW_028250387.1:0-86163 GCF_964263255.1 Lissotriton vulgaris
TAAGTAAAATATCTAATATAGCCCCATGAAATACATAAAACGTCATGATTACTAAAACTCAGTGATCACAGTTCTAACTGTCCTCATGAATCTCCCAATGGCACATAATATTTCCCCAAAAACGCATATCAGTTAAAAATTCTGCAGCTTGCCCACAGGTCTCAATTCCATATTTCAAAAATATTGAGCGTAAAAACTCTCTCCACTGATGTTTAACCTTTAAGAATTGATCGAGTTGAATATTGGATCCCGTCAAGCATGGGATGGACTCATTGATTGGACAGTATGATTATCAAGGCAAGGTATAATAATTGTTTGAGCTTCTTTTCAAAATAATATGAGTGTCCTTTCTTTTTGCTGTATTATTTGGAAGAATATAAAAGAATGATACTGGTACGCTGTTAAGTAGTCGATGAGTCGAATTACTTAAATATTTTTATTAAGTAAATATATAACAGAAGAACAGGTAGTGCCAGGAGGCACAGCTACACGGATCTTCAACCAGGCCTTAACTGCCCTACTCACAGTAGAACATAGATTGCATATACACATTCTAAGACTCTAATACACGTGCCTTAAAGGAACAATAATTAAATAAAGAATAACAATATACCACATCCCCCCTCCTTATAACGAAATAAACAACCTGTACAAAAAGGAAAATGTTAAATTAAAAAAAAACAATACATATATAAATAAAAATACATTACCAAACAACTAATGAAACAGTTTCCCAAACATACTCTTTAAGCCAAGCAGGCGAAACTCTTTTCCTCCTAATGCATTCAGCACCTTCAATGGAAGACTCAGTACATCTGTCAGTACCAATGTTACTAGCACTATGAGTCCCATTTCTGTCCGTCTCATTTCTGCACTCTGTCATATCGTGATCTGACAAGGAACTACCAACCTCCTTATTCCTTGCAGCCACAAACCCTTCTCCTTCCCTTAATTGAGAAGGCAAGGCATTATCATTCACAAAAATATGAGACTGTGAATTCAGTCATCCCTCCAAAGCTAACTGGGACTGTAACTCACTATTTTCGAAATAATCCTCTACCCAATCAAAATCTCTTGATTTTCCACTTCCAATCACTTCCTCTCCATGATCTTGACATATATCAAAAGCAACATCCTTGAGATTCCAAACTTTACCATCACTCAACTTAACAGAATTCTTAAAATCTTCAATCACTTGCTTTGCAAAATCAAATTTATTCTCACCCTTCTGAACTCTAAAAGGCTTCCTGATTCGGACCCAATCCCTGCTTTTAACTTGAGTATCTTTGGTATTGTGACGTTTATCATAGTATTCCTTACTTTTCAAATGGACCAATTCCAAATTCTTTTTCACTTCCTCAGGTGACCATCCTTTAACGCTACTGCTGAACAACCAACCAGGATTAAATTTACACCTGGGTAATCTACCTCTCATCATTAGGAAAGGTGATAAACCAGTACAATTATGTAAAGTGACTTTATAAGACCACACTGCTTTCTGAATTTCTATTTTCCAATCCAAATTTTTGTTAGTTGCTGCCTGCAAAATTCCCTTAATCACCCTGTTGAAACGTTCTACTGTTCCATTTCCACTTGGATTATACAAAGCAGTTGTCTTATGCCTAATTCCACACTTCTCAAAATATTCCTTAGCTGATTTGGATGAAAATTGCACTCCATTATCCGTTAAAATATTCACAGCCAACCCTTCCATCATAAAGATCTTATCCAAAAATTTCAAAACCGTCTGAGTATCAACTTTATCTACAAACTTAACCACAGGCCATTTGGTGAAAAGATCGATAGCAACTAAACCATATTCCCTTACATCCCCAACTGGACCAACGATATCTACAGCAATAGTCTCCAAAGGAAAACTTGGAATTAGTCCTTCACTCATTCTTGGTCTCAAAGTCCTCAGAGATTTATCAGCCGAACTACACACTAAACACGCTCTTACAAAAACATCAATCTCTTTGTCAACTTTCGGCCAGCAAAATAGACCCTTGACTGCCAACTTATTTCTTACTATCCCAAAATGCCCCTCATGACACAATTGTAAAATCTTTTTCCGTAACCCTACAGGAGTAACAATCCTTTCTCCTCTCATCAAAACTTCTTTCTCAAAAGATAATTCAGAACGCACTT
This sequence comes from Lissotriton vulgaris, assembly GCF_964263255.1. Lineage (NCBI taxonomy): Eukaryota > Metazoa > Chordata > Amphibia > Caudata > Salamandridae > Lissotriton > Lissotriton vulgaris. The sequence goes on from NW_028250387.1 coordinate 2,149, forward strand.
CCCAGAATGGCTTTATAGTGTTGGTGATGCACTTTCCTTTAGGCCATCCTTTACAAATAAACTTTGAAACCTCTAGTAAGTCTCTATCTTTGTTATATTCATAAGACCATTCTTCTTTACTAATGGCAGGCACTCCGGAATCCTGTATCAAAGCCACACTGAAACTCCCCCACGGGTCATTAACACACTCCTCTAAGGGGTCAGGCAACCTGGATAAACAGTCCGCCACTATATTGTCTCTCCCAGGAACAAAATTAATTTTGTAAATGTATTCCTTCATACGCATTGAAATCCTAGCTAATCTAGCTGACGGAGTAGCAGTTCCATCTGTAGTTAAAATGTGAACCAACGGCTTGTGATGCGTCCGGATGTTCACCATTTTACCCCACACAAATGCATGAAAATGATCTAACGCCCACGCGCATGCCAAAGCCTCAGTTTCTATTATAGGATATCTACTTTCAGCAGGTGACAAAGCTGTGGACGCAAACAAGATGATTCTTTCTTTCCCATCATCCCCTACTTGCGAAAGTACCGCACCTAAACCTTTATCGCTTGCGTCCGTAGTCAAAAGGCAATCCAGATTGTGGTCAAAACTTGACAAAGCGCACACTTTTTGTAATTCCCCTCTAATTCCAGCAAACTCCCTTTCACACTCCTTTGTCCATTCAAACCTTACATTCTTTTTCAGTAATGATCTAATATTGTATACTTTTGAAGCAATATTTTCAATGAACTTAGCGCAGTATTCTGCCATTCCTAAAAAGGACCTTATTTCTTCTTTAGACTCTGGCGTTGGTGATGATACAATGCATTCCACTAAAGATACCTTAGGCTTGACCCCCTCCTCACTAATGACATGGCCTAGATAAGAAACACTTCTTTCACCATATTTACATTTTGATAGCTCCACAGTTAGCCCCGCTGTATTCAGTGTTTCAAATACTTTCCATAGTTTGGAATCATGGTCTTCTTTACTAGTACCTGCAATTAAAACATCATCCTGAAAGAAACGTATCCCTTCCATTTCTCCAAACAATTTGTGCATCAACCGTTAAAACACAGCCGCGGCTGATGCCAGCCCAAAAGGCATTCTTCTAAACTGAAAACAACCAAATGGCGTGATAAAAGCTGTTAAATGCCTTGACTCTGGGTCTAAAACTACCTGGTGGTAGGCGGCAGAAAGGTCTATTGTGGATAACCAAGTTGCTCCCCTCAAGGAAGAAACCATCTCATTAATCTTAGGTAAGGGAAATCTTTCAATGACGATATTTTTATTGAGATGGCGCAAATCTATGCACAAACGGATTTTCCCGTTGGATTTCCTCGCGACTACAACTGGACTAATCCACTCTGATGAATCTACCTTCTCAATAACACCTTTATCTTACAATCCTTGTATCTCTTTCTTTACCTCATCTCTTATCAACATTGGAATAGGTCTGACCTTATGTACTTTGGGCTGTGCATCATTTTTGAGCATAATCCTATGCTCAAAACCTCGTAGTTTCCCCAACTTTCCTCCCACAACGTTGGTAAACTTGTCTTTCAAGATATCCTCTATCTTGCTACAATCATCTAGAACCAACACCTTCTCTTTACTGTTTGGGTCCAAGATGATATGTAAATTGTTCTGGTCATGCCATCCCAATACAGATGGTCCAGATTTAGATATGTATAACTTCCCTCTTGTTAATCTCCCTTTAAAGAGAAAAGTGAGCCATCTATATCCTAATAAACCTATTTTCTCACCAGTATAACTCACCGGGTTAACATCAGAAACATTCAATTTATCTCCAATTTTATGCGTAAACTTCTTTTTCCATATTTCCTCATTAATGATAGTGTATGGAGATCCAGAATCTGCATACACCTTCACTTTTATACCACCTAAGGACAAATCACATATAGGTTTACCTTCCATTGCCTCCTCAGTGATGTTAAACATATAATTTCCCCTTACATTTTTCACACAAGTTTCATCATCTTCTCCACTCTCATCTACACTCAATTCCTCATTCCAAAAACATTTTACATTACTACGTCTACGGCACATTTTGCTAAAATGTCCCATTAAACCACACACGCCACACTTTTTCCTTAGAGCTGGGCACATCTTGCTGTAAGCCATATGTTCTTTACTGTCTCAGCGATAACACCTTCTTTCCTCCAAATTCCTTTCCTTCCCTTGACTCTTGAACGGTTGAATATGTCCTTTGTTTTGAAATTGCCTATTCGAGTTTAGTCTATTTGCTGCCCCTTGTATCTTAAAAACTGCAGATGATGTTTTCTCAGATTCCTTTTCTGCAGTTTTAACTAGATCGACACATCTTCCTGACATTTCAGACTTTCTCAATGGCAAGTACATCATCCAAAGGTGCGTCGCCATTCACCCAGAGTCTGTCTTGTATTGGCGAGTTATCATTGTGCATGACCAGCTGGTTTCGGATGAGATCATTGTGCAAATCACCAAATTTACAATCTATTGCCAATTTTTTTAAATCATCCAAACATTCATCAACCAACTCTTCTTTTCTCTGTTTCCTCTGGAAGAATGTATGTCTCACTACACGAATACAAACTTTTGATGCGAAATATCTGTCCATGTCTCCTATGGCATTATCAAACTCACTCAACTCCGTATTAATTACTTTCTGCATGCGCAAGTAAGTTTTCAAACCTTTAGGTCCCAAAGAATGTAATAATATTCTCTTTTTTTGTTCTGGTTTCATTTTACCACTTTCATCGATAGCACAAATGTAGTTGATAAAATATTCTTTCCATTCAACCCATTTAATATTTATTTATTTATTTATTTTTAATATTTGTAAAGCGCTGCATATACCCGTAGGCGTCTTGGCACTAAAAACCAATATTAACTCAGGAAATGTGAGGGGGTAAGCCAGTTAATTAAACAGATGTGAGGGAAGAAAAGAAAAAGATTAATGAGAGAACAGCCAGGTTTTCAAGAGTTTACGGAACTGAAGCAGTGTGACACTTTGTCTGATGGTTGTGAACCTGTGGCCCAAAAAGGTTGTGGAGGGCTGATCGTGAAACTTTGTTGATCCATGTGAGGCACAAACAAATTCTTTTTGTTAAAATGAGCAAGCTATGCAACAGTTGCTGCACTATGAGATGTGTGTTAAATTCATATCTATGCAATATATGCCATGGCCGTTGTATACTATTATTTCTGTGGCCTTGCCTACATGGTAAGGAGGACGCTTGAAATGCTACTAACATGTTGCAGCTAGCACAATGAGATGCTCTTCTTCGAATCATGTAATAGTATTGCTTTGTACACTTAGGGGCATCTTCACAAGGAGTTATCGCAGCGCTAGTGGCACGTTTCTGCCGCTAATGTGGCGATAATTTTATCTCCATACTACTAAGGCTTCGCTAATAGCCGTTAGCAACAGTTTTTAGGCGGCAATATCCGTTGTAAAGATTGCTACTTCTATTAGTTAAATTATATGCAGGAGAGGTGTTCCCGTGCAAAAATGGCCGCAACCCCCACTACTCCATATCCACAAGGGGATCCTTGAATTTCTGAAGTCCAAAAAAACTGTCTCTAACTGCAGTTAGAGCCAGTTACTTAAGACCAGAAAATGGCTGGTCTTAAAAATGGGGCTAACACTTGGGGCCTCATCTCAACAGGTTTTGGTTTTGGACATTGCTACTGCCCTGCAACAAAACTACAGGGCAGGAATGCACACTATCAATAAGATAGTAAGCATTTCTGGGAACCAGTCATGAAAAGGGTTGCAGCGCTGATACAAGGCAGCGTTGCAACACTACTCACTACGCCCTTCTTGCAACAGCATGGCTGCTCTGTATTCACTGGACAGTGCTCCATGATGCAAGTAATGACAGATACGTCCGGTATCCTGACGTATCTGTCTGCACTAAAGTCACGCATTGCTGCAGTCGTGTCATAACTATGACGCAACTCCATCAAAGCAGGGGGCCAGCCTATCCCTGTGGCACTGCGTCACCCTTACACCTGCCATCAGGCAGGCGGAAGGTACTAATGCAGTGCTGTCCATGAGGGGTGCCCGAATGTTGGTGCTGTTTAAGATCCATCAGTGGCAGTTGCGTGCTGTGGTGTCATCGCCTGTAAGCGTTGGTGGAGTGTTGGTGTGGAGGGAGTTTATGAGACGTTCTTCAGTGGCCTTGATCCACCTGCGAGGGAGTGCAATGATGGCAGTTGCGTCTGGTGGGCAAGTTGAAGACGTGTTGTTAACAATGATGGTCAGTCCAGGAGAGTCCAGTGATGTGGCAGTAGTTGAAGTTCCTGCTGGCAGAGGTTATGTGCTCGACCATATGTCCTGCTATGTGGCTTGTTGCGGTGACTTGCTGCTTGTGTCTGATGTGGAGGACCTTCCCAAGGAGGGGGTAGGATCCTGTTCACTGGGGTTGTCCAGGTAGAACTTGAGTTCACCGAGTAGGATGTAGTCAGTGGATGGGAGACCCTGGGGTGCAATGAGTTCTACAATGGCATTGGAGAATGGGGGCCATGGCCCGGGGGGCCTGCACATGAGGGTGCCGCAGAGGATGTGCTTGGGCTTGGTCCAGATCTGGGAGTTGTGGTGGTCCATGGTCACCCATGGGTCATTAAAGTGGGTGGTCAGATGGAGTGTGCTTCTGTGGGTGATGGCAATGCCTCCTCCATGATGGTTGGGGTGCTCCATGCGGGCAATGCTGCAGCCGTCATTGATGGCAATGGTGATTTCCGGTCCGGAGCAGAGGTTGGTCCTGGTAGGTGAGGTGGCATCCAGGGTTGATGGTGAGGAGGGTGCTGGAGTCATAGCAGTAAAGTGTTCAAGAGGATGACTCCTGGTGCAGACCGCAGTCTATGGGCAGATAGACACAAATGGCGTAGCCTATGGGTTGCCTTTGACCAATCTCTTAAGGATAATTGCTTATTTCAACACAAATCACTCAATATTGTTTGAGCATCAAATTCGTCAGCTCGCTGTAACATAAAATCAGTTACATACAAGGATATAAGATGTGCAACAACCAATGATTTAAAAAATCATTGGCTGTTGACCGCGTTGGAGAGAGGAAGTTGTTACTGCCCTCCCAGCTAACTAACTGTGGCTCATACTGATTCTTCAGTCCCTACCCTATTTAAAATCGTTAAACTCTGAAATAAATTTTCACACCGCGATATCTAAGCAGGAACTCACGCCATATATCAATATGGAATTCCTAGGTGCCACACTGCAACACTGAGGCGGGTGGCTTAGCCGGGCCTGAATCATGCCCGCAGTCCTCTGAATCCCCCGTCCTGAGGAAGATCCGCATGGATGAGGTAGAAGTACCCCTCTTTTTGCCGTCAAGATGGGTCAAAACGTCACACTTTCCCCCATCAGACCTGGACCTTCATTCCCTGTTGCCCCCTTCCCAAAACAAAGTATACAAATACTACAGTGTGTTTGGCCAGGCCACACAGACTGTGTAAAATTGTTTGCAGTTCCATGTATAGTTTTGTAAATGTATGCCCCAAGATTTCCTTTGGTTACTTCTATCCCCTCTGAATTTCCTTTCCTCTCTTTACAATTTGCCACCCCGTCGCACATTCCGTTTGGAGCAACCCCTTATCTTTTTCTTGACCCTTCAGGTTTTTTCAATTCATTGCTTAATAATGTAATAAATATATGCCTTTTTGAAATCATTGGTTGTTGCACATCTTATATCCTTGTATGTAATTGATTTCATGTTACCGCAAGCTGATCAATTGGATGCTCAAACAATGTTGAGTGATTAGTGTTGAAATAAGCAATTATCCTTAAAAAAGATTGGTCCAGGACCATTGTTTTTTTTTCAATCGACACCCAGGCCCTAAGGGCTTTGTTGGGTCACCCCATTGATTATAAGGGTTTGGGTTGCCTTTGGCATGGGAGACAACAATTCCAATGCAGGAAGTACCTCGTTAACAATGCAACTCCGACAACGCAGGTGCCTTTACATCACATTTGGTTATAACATACTGTGAGGTCAGTAATGGGGTAATTGAAACCTTTTCTGGTGGGTATGGATTTCAGATGTAAAATATGGAAATTGGGGTGTGCATTTGGGTCAAATTTGATTTTTTGTGTGTTATGGGGGCTCAAAAAGGAATTCCAGGGTTCACGTTTGGGTTTGGGGTGCAAAGGTTCGTTTTGGGTTGCACTCACTGAAGTGGGAATAGTGATAATAGTGTCTCCACTATGCAACACCTACTCTATTGTTGCAATGTGCCTAGTATTAGTATGCATTGGAATGGAATGCGATGCGGCGGAGAAATTGGTAATTGGCAATGGGACATAACATAACATAACATAACATATGTCATTGCACAATTGAGTGGGCATGCCAATCCTCTCATGCCTTGCCCTGTGCTTAGAGCAGTCCTACCCACTCTCCCACCTGCAAATAAACATAGCACGGTTACATCAATAAGTTATCATCATGTGATGATTGTTCCTCTTCTGCACTGTTTGAAAGCAGTGGGGCGATGCTCTTCCGCCATAGCGGATGAGCCACCACTGGGGGTGCTTCATCTTCATGTGCTAGGCCTGGGAGACCAGACCCCCAGGCATCCTGCACTACGCGTCCCACCTTCTCCTTACCTGAACATTGACACAGTAAATGTAAATGTATTGCGACTTATATCCCCCAAAGGCATCAGGGAGCTTGCCTTGGGAACCCGTCCTGGCTTTTCCCTGTGAGATAACCCCTACTGGTCATCCCCAAGGTGAAAGCCAGGCATCCCGCAGCGGGTGGGCCGCCGTAGTGGAGATTAAGCAAGCTATTGCCCAGAGTTGCAGCGTGGGACCCCATGATTAGAATAGGCACCGAGGCGAGAATTATCGAGTCCGTGGACATTTTTGGGCTCAGGACCCTGCCGCGTTGGGAATTGAACCCTGGTCCCGGGCCAGACCTCTGCATCAGGGTCTGCCGCTCCAATCAGTGAGCCACACTCCTCACAGTGGTGTAATCAGCTGCACTCTCTCCAAATCTGTGATTCAGCCAGCAGGAGCCTCAGCCAGGTGGGATTTCACAAGCCTGGTAAGTCTGCTGGTGAACCTTCAGATGCAGTTGATACAGCAGGGCCCCCTTAGGTGTGAAGTTGCAGCGCTCCCACCATACAAGTTCAGTGCAGCTCAGGGGCCTCACCCTCCACAGTGTCCGGCCAGCCCAACATCATCTGGCCTGTGATGCAGAGAAGAGGCACCCACCCTTGGTAATCCCCTCTGTGCACCCCGGTGTAGTGGTGGATCGTAGTATGCGATACAGACCTCCCTAATTTGGGGCACAGGAGCGCCTCAACTTTTAACAGCTCCAAGGTGTGTAAGGCGGTCTTCTCACACAGGTCAGCAACGTGTCTACATGTGACCTTCCACACTTCACCACCAGGTACGGGCGATCGGCGCGCCTCCTTCTCATCACACTCCAGGCTCCAGATGCAGGTCCAACGAGGCATCCAGGCTCCCGACGCAGGAACAGCTAGGCATCCAGGCTACAGACACCAGTCCAGCTAGGCATCCAGGCTCCAGACGCAGGTTCAGCGAGGCATCCAGACACCAGACGCATGTCCAACGAGGCATCCTGGCTCTCATCCTGGTCATCCTGGATGTTGGGTGGCTTGCAGGGTTGTTGAAGTGTGCTGCACTTGACCCAGGCAGCTCCATTCAGCATTTTCTTGGATTTTATGCCTATTTTCTATTGGATGTTGACTAATAGGCTATTTTTGTGCATTAGAGGCAAAGAAAACCTCATGTTGGGCTGGTTAATGTGAGTTTTTTTGCCACTAATTGGCCTATCTGTAGTTTTCACCCGCTAACGCCAGATTTCCTCTCGCCTTCGCGCTGATATTAGTATCTGGGAACAGCGGTGAAAACAGCCGCTTTTCACCATGTAGCGACGGCTTTTTAATACAACACATGGCGATAGTTTTCAGGGTTAGGCGGCGATAAAAAAACTTCTTTCTAACTGGCATTTGCAATAGGTATTGCCGGTCCTTGTGAATATCCCCCTTATTGTTGTACAGTTCCAAGATGGTCAGCATGCTGCATTTTACAGGCAGTGTGACATCCATCTTGTAAGTAAACAGAAAAAATTCACAATGGCCACCCAACACTTTTAGCTTTTCCTAAGCCGACACGGTTCTAACAGCATTGTCAAAGCTGCAGCAGTGGCAGTCTAATGGTAGGGAAAAAGAATTAAAGAAGGAGGGGTTATTTAAGAGGCAGGAAGCCATGACCACCCACTACAAGCCGTTAACACCAGAATATTTACTATTTTGCTCAGAGTTGGCGGGAATTGAGGTTTTTAAACTGAAGCTATTTTACCTGGTTTTTAAAAAGAAAAATTAAGTACTGCTACCTTTTTGTGCCAAAACCACTTGATGGTTGCAATTTCCGTCATATGGACTGAGGGGTCCAGTTGTTTGGGAGGAAAACAGTGGTTAATTAAGAGGCAGGATGGAGTGACCATGCACTACATACCAGTAACACCTGAATTTTTACTATTGTGTACAGAGTTGGGGAGAATTTAGGTTTTTAAAACTGAAGCTATTTTACCTGGTTTTAAAAAGAAAAATTGAGTACTGTTACCTTTTTGTGCCAAAACCACTCGACGGTTGCCATTTCTGTCATTTGGACTGATCGGTCCTGTTGTTTGGGAGGAAAAACAGGGGTTCATTAAGAGGCAGGATGGAGTGACCATGCACTACATACTGGTAACACCAGAATTTTTTATATTTTATACAGAGTTGGGGGGAATTTAGGTTTTTAAACTGAAGCTATTTTACCTGTTTTCTAAAAGGAAACATTGAGTGCTACTACCTTTTTGTGCCAAAGCTCCTTAAAGGTCGTCATTTCCATCATTTGATCTGAGTGGTCCAATTGTTTGGGAGGAGAAGGAGGGGTTATTTCAGAGGCAGGATGATGCGACCACACACTGCATGCCAACAATGCCAGAATGTTCTACTATTTTGCACAGAGCTGGGGGAAATTGAGGCTTTTAAACTTGAAGCTATTTTACCTGTGTTGTAAAAAGAAAAAATGAGTGAGTCTACCTTTTTGCTCCAAACTGCTTGAAGACCACCATTTCGGTAATTTGGACTGAGCGGTCTAGTTGTTTGGGAGGAGAAAAAAAGGGTTATTCAAGTTCAAATCAAATCAAAAGTTTCTTTATTCGACTGACAGAAAAGCAGTCATAAAAGCACACAATACAATAATATACAATTAGTTCATAAAAAGAGAAAAAGTTTATCTTCCGTTAGTCTTAAGGGAAAAAAGTATTAAGCGATTATTAAAAAGGCATAATACAGTGGTCCTATGTGCATATACTTAATCAAGACGGAGTTGTATCTGTAACATAATTCAGTTTGGAGTCATCCTTCCATACTTAATCTATACTTTAGAGCTGTTTTTAAAAACTTACAGATAAAAAAAGTACTGTCATCATGCAACATTTGAAGGTATAGAAGTGCGGGCTTAATTTGTGTAAAATTCATCTTTTTGAGCAACGGTTTTAAAAACATATTACGTGGACTAGAATAATAAGAACAGAGGAATAAAAAGTGAGTCAGGTCTTGCGGAGACTTATTGTCGCAGCCGCAAGCTGGCAACACTTGGCCTCTATGGGCTCCACTTGGTACAGCTAAAAGCAGATGATAGAGATCAAATCGAAATCTGCTCAGCAGGAAGCGTTCATATCTGGATATATTCCACGATAAATAAGGTTCAGAGAACACACAGGTCTTTGTTAGTACGTGGTTCCTTACGCTGGACTTTTTGAACTCAATTTCTTCCCTGGAGAGTTGTCGCTTCATGTAAAAGGTATTTTTTACAAAATTGACATCTTGCTTGGTGGTATTCTGGGGTGTTAAGTAGAGGTCTAATCTACCCAGATCTTTACAGCAATTGCGAATGTATTTCATCCAGGGTAACTTGAGTTGACCTTCCCAAGTAAGGGCTTCAGCTAGGATGTTATGGGTCAGTGTAATCGCTGGATTGCGCCAACAGCTTAACCAGCAGAGCAAAGGGTTTGCAGCAATTTTGTCAGCTAGATAAGGAATGCCCAGTTCCTCATGTATGGAAAAGTTTGCGGTACTCTTTGGTAAGCTCATGACCTGTTTCAGAAAGTTGTTTTCGAGAGCTACTAGGGTATCTATTGGTAAGAACCCCCACAGTTCACTTCCGTAACATGCCACCGCAACACTTTTTGCCTGATAAAGCTTCAGTACAGCAGACACTGGAGTGTTACCCAATTTGCGAGCGAAATCCATTATACCAGAATTGGTCCTCAGTATTACTCCTTTCTTTTTAGTTATGGCAGGGCCCCAGTTAAGTTTATGATCGAAGAGTACACCCAAATACGAGAATGTTTTTGTTAGTGGTATGTTTTCTCCATTAACTGAGAAAGGGTATTGTTTTTTGGGCGTTAAACCAACCGTCATAACAAAAGATTTGGAATTGTTAATATTTAGGCCACGTGAGGACATAAATTGAAAAAAAGAGTCCAGTAATTTTTGGAGTCCGAGTGCGGTTCTGGATAAAAGAACAGCGTCGTCCGCATACAACAGGACCGGTACGCCTGTTTTACCAATACGAGGGTAATCCGTGTCTGTTTTTACCAGGTGATCTTCAAGTCCATTAATATATAAGTTAAAAAGAAAAGGTGCTAATATACAGCCCTGCCTGACTCCTCTGTTAATTTTAAAATCTCTTGTTACTTTCATGTCTCTTGTAAAACGCACATTTGCTCGGGTGTCATTGTGTAAGTCGGCCAGAAAGTTGATCAAGTTATTTTCTACGCCCATTTTTTGTAGGACTTCCCATAGTTTGCTCCTATCGACGCAGTCAAAAGCAGAGGAAAGGTCCATAAAGGCCATATACACAGTTCCTTCTCTTGCTTGAGTGTATTTACCACTAATTAGATACAGGTTCAGGCACTGTGTGGTTGTTGCATGACCTGGTCTGAATCCATATTGTGCAGGGGTCATTATGTTGTGATGTTTGGCCCATGCATTCAGCCTCTTTAGTAGAATCCCACCCACTACCTTCGCAACAGAGTTTATCAGGGAGATTGGTCTATAGCAGGACGCTTTTGTTCTGTCCCCCTTTTTGTAGACAGGGACGATGGTAGATGCTCCCCAAGATTTAGGAGCCCCCAATTCGACCCCGGCATTGATGACAGATGTAAGAATGGGAGCCCATAAGGTGATGTTAGACTTGAATAGGTCAGGTGGGAGACCGTCGGGGCCCGGGGCTTTGTTACTGGAGAGACCAAGTATCCCTAATTCAATTTCTTTAGTCGAAAATTGTAGCGGGTTGCTTTCAGGAAGATGAAGTGGTTCTGGAGATTGTGGGGCGTCGCTTTTGAAGATAGCTCCAAAGTGAGTGATCCAGTCGTCCTCCGGTATAACTGTACCCAGACTCTCATCATTTGGACTGCCAAAAAGTGGTTTATTTATTATGCTCCAGAATTTTGAACTGTTGCCCAAAGTAGAGGGGTCGAGCAGAGATTCCCATGTTTTGGCTTTGATTGACTTCTTGCGTAAGGCAAGGGCCTTTTTGTAGTCTGTCCGAAGGGCCTTAATAAGTGCACAGTCTCTCGGTTTGTTTTTAAGAGCAGCTTTTAATTTGCGATTTGCAGAGGAACAAGCGTGATCAAACCAGCGGGGATGTTGAGCAATGGAACCTTTGGATGTTACCGTCAGTAGTTGCTCTATTCTTTTGGACACAACCGCAAAGGCGGATAGAATAGATTCTGGCGGAGCGGAATTTGTGGCACAGAGCTTAAGTTCATGTTCACAGTGTAAAACAACGTCCTCGTACAATTTGTCGCTGTTTACCAGATTCCATTTTAAGCGGCGGTTATTATTGATCAACTTAAGTGCCCCAGGGTCCTTAATGTTTTTTTGGAGCACTGAGGGGCCGCATTGCAATTCAAGGTGCAAAGGATTGTGATCACTGTGGATGCTCTCAAGGATGTCAAAATTTAAAACCTGTTGGGCAACTCCAGCAGAAAGAAGAATATGATCTATAAAAGACCCTGACTCAGATCCTTTGTAAGTTGGGACTTTGAAGGAAAAGGAGTCGTCTTTCATAGATAGCGCCATGGTCAAATTCATAGTGTCCGTTAGGGTATTTAATTTAGTTCCACGCTGGCAGTGCGTGAAGTGAGGACCTGCTCTGAGTCCACAACCCAAGGATCCCAAGGTGGTTGAGAGGGAATTACCGCAGATGTGTGTATTAAAGTCACCAAGAAGAATTTTATCCTGTGGTAATTTTGAACCAAATTCATTTAGATAACTATCAAGTCTGACAAGATTACAATCGTTCAAATTTGCGACAGAATTGTAGAAGTTAATTAGAGTTATGGCTTTCTTGCCCCTTCTAAGAGTCAATACCTGCATATTCCTGTTATCCAGCTGCACTTGGTTGATCTGCATTTTAAGAGACAGACTAATGAATATTGCCAGTCCCCCCTTTGCTCTGCCGCTGGGGGAGGGAGATGCGGGAACAAAAAAACTTTGATAACCCTCAATACAGATGTTGTTATCTGTTAGCCATGTTTCTTGGAAGCACAGGATGGTATAATTTTTGACAAAAACTTCCCACGATGGGTCAATAATTTTTGAGGCCAATCCTGCGAGATTCCAAGACAATATCTTGATTGTGTTAGGGGCATAGTGTGCTAAGTTTGATGTAGCTGTTATAACAGATGGAGAGCACGGATCTGGGTTGTCCCTTATCCCGATGTTCGTCCTTAGAGTTACAGGTGATACATGAGGTTTACAAGCTGTTGGTGAGGGAGTGATTCAAGTTAATAGGCAGGGTGACGCAACCGCAAACTACATGCTGATAATGTCAGCATTTTCTACTATTTTGCAGAGTTGGGTAGAATTGAAGTTTTTAAAACTGAAGCTATTTTACCTGCTTTTAAAAAACAGAAATTGAGTGCTGCTACCTTTTTCCATCAAAGCCACTTGATGGGCAACATTTTTGCCACTTGGACTAAGCTGTCTAGTTGTTTAGGAGAAAAAGAAGGGGTTATTTAAGAGACAGGATGGCGCGACCAATGTACTACATGCCGGTAAAGTCAGAATATTTACTATTTTGCATAGAGTTGAGGGGCATTTATGTTTTTAAAACTGAAGCTATGTTACTTGTTTTAAAAAAATTAAAACTGAGTGCTGCTAACTTTTGTGGCTGAAACCTCTGGATGGCTAAAATTTACGTCATTTTGACTGAGCAGTTTAGTTGTTTGGGAGGAAAAGGTGGGTTATTTAAGAGGCAGACTGGTACAACCTCACGCAGAAGGATAACTGCTGGCATGCCAAAGGTAGGCCTGTCTGCGCCCATCCACTCAATGACCGCACACTGCACCAACCATGATGCTTGTTTAGACTCAGATAGGCACAAGGTATTTCACAGACTGACATATGGAGTTACTGATGCTCAGACCTAACTTTCCTAAGGAAAGTGGTGGGATACAAAACCAGGTGCTGAGTAAGGGAACATGTTTGAACCCAAGTAGAATAGAGGTGGGAGGAGAATCATTTACATGTGGATTAACTAATGCATGCTCACTGGTGAAACTTGCACATCAAATAAGTGGAACATGCTGTTTGTCACAGAGCTCTGTATTCATGTGGACTCAGGAATGGGTCTGGGAAAAAACCTGTCCTCGGGCCTTAAAAAAGTGATGCATCAACCAAGAGTGGAGAAAAGGAGGGAATGGGTAGCTATCATTTTGAAAGAAAAATAGGATATAACCATCCTTCAAATCGATGAAATATGAGGCACAGAGTTGTTGGGTTTCTGTCTAAAAGTAAAACATTGAATGGTCCTCTTAGGATTGCTATTCTACTGACCACCAGGGACTTAACAGGATTTTAACCAGCCATTCCTTAGACTAGCCACAAATCTCAGACTTACCCAATCTAAATTCTTCGTGTTTGGGATTTCAATGAATGGGCAGTAGATGTCCCCATTAGCCAAGATCTTGATGCCCTGTGCTCTTGTGAGAGCCTGGGTTTGAAGCAACTGGTAAAAGGGTCTATCATCTGGGATCATATCCTTGATTTGATTCTAGACCTGACAGAGCTGATCAGAGTGGAGGATATAAACCTGGTAAGTTGGCCAGATCATTCCTTTTTAAGCAATGAATTAAGAAGACCGGGCAGGAAGGTAGAGGGAAATATAACTAGGAAGGTAGGGCAGAGCAGAGTTTGGTCCAAGTTAAGAAAGAGGAAAGAAGGAAAAAATATTTAATATAACAGACTATTATCATGAGAAATGCACAGTGGAAGAAAATCATGAACTTCCTAAGAAGTCATTGCACCACTGAAAGTGTTAACCATGAACTCCATACCCTCAGCACTGTGGTTCATGGAAATTCTGAAAGAAAGATAAACCCAGTGCAGGAAACTCAAAAGGCAATGGCAGAGAACCTACCTTGAGAATGATAGGCTACTCTTAAAATATGCACTAAAGAATTATAAAAATGGAATTAGGAAGGCCAAAGACCATTTTTATACCAGTACCATCGCTGAAGCTGTAAATAGATCGAAAAATATTCTGCATTATGAAAGACCCAACAAATCATGATAGTTTAAGGCACACTGTGAAACCTTCACAATAATAGTGTGGTAGTCTGTCAGACCTTTTTTTAATAATAAAATTGAGTCAATCAAAAATGTCATAAAGGCGGACTCTTTAACTTATGTCATTCAGTCTGCACTAGGAAAGTCCCTCAAGGATAGGTGATTAGTTCTAGACTTGAAAAGATAGAAATCATGAAAGAAGAGGAGTTTAATATATTGGTCTCTTCTATCTGTTCAGGTTATCTACTTGATCCAAGGATGTGGAATGAAAGAGCGGACAAATTGCATCCAAAACTAATAAAAATATGTAATCAATCTCTGTCTAATGGTGAAATACAATTAGCCTGGAAGAAGGCTTTGGTCACCACACTATTGAAAAAACCATTGGTTGATGTAAATGATCCTAGTAACTACCGTCCAATTTCTCAGCTCCCTTACCCTGTGAAAATCTTAGAGAAGTATGTTAGCAAAATGTGTTAACTATTTGTAGACCCAAAACATTTTGGACCACAAGAATATTGGTTTCATAGCAGCACATGGCACAGAAAAAGCTGTAATTCTGGCTTGGGAGGAGCTAACGATGATGGTTGACAGTGATCGGATTGCAGTACTGATATTATTAGTCATACCAACTGCTTTTTATACTGTCAACCATCAAACTCTTATCCTGAGATTGTAAGAGATAAGGGTGGATGGTACCTTTAAGGAGTGGATGAAATCTTTCTTGTCAGGCAGATCCACAGGCAAATTCACTCCCTTCCTTCTACTCTGAGTTCAAAGATATTATACAGGGGTGCACCAGGATCCAGTCCTAAGCCCCATTTTCTTTAATGTATAATTTTGACAATTATTGACTTTGATTAGGTCTCATGGGTTCTCGCTTATAAACTATGAAGATGACACCCAGTTAATCCTGTCCTTAGACAATAATAGCCTGTCAGGTTGAGGGACTACATACTTGCCTAAAAGAGAAGGCAAGCTGGCTCAGGAGGAACTCAGTGAAGTTTAGCGGAAGTAAAACAGGAGTCCTGTGCTGTACTCCATTTAAAATGGCCCATATCCTACTGAGTAATTTTTACCCTGGACCACTTTGAAGAACCTGGGTACTGCTAAGGCAGTAAGGAAGCTGGGAGTGGTTGTGGTTGGGAAACTGTCCTTGGAAGCCCATATTTATAGGACTGACACCTGTTTTAGACTCCTGAGAAATCTCAAGAAAAAGGTTTCACTGCTACTCCAGCCAGCTAGAAAATTAGTGGTACAGTGTACTGTACTAAGCAGATTTGGTTACTACAATGCACTTTTTTGGGAGCACTGGATTACCTATTTAAGGTGCGGTCTTAACAGCTAAAAATACAATTAAAAAAAAGATAAGATATGCCCTAGCCTTGGGCACTTTGAGAGAGCTCCACCGGCTGCCAGTGAAGGATAGAATTGTCTTTAAGACACTATGTTTAGTCTCCAAAGATGTAAATGCAACAGGAACTGTGTTATTACAAAGGAAATTCAGTTACTACGGGTCTCTGATGCATTTGCGAACCTCATTGGTCAATTTGGTATGTGTGCCAATGTTCAGGAAAATGAAGTTAGGTGGAAGTACTTTTCAGGTTAAGGCGGCCCATCTGTGGAACAAACTTTCAGCCCCCCTAAGAGCCAATCGCATTCTGGGCAGTTATAGGAAGAATGTAGAAACATGACTTTTCCCAATTTTTAGAGTTTTGTTAATTTATTTAGGCATTCAGTTGCAGAATTAGGGAGGGTTTGCTGTGTTCCCAGGATGTATAAATAGCACCATGATACCTTTTAGGTGAATGTCTGTGCTTTATAAATGTAATTTAATAATAATAATAATAGAGAGACAATACTTTAAGCTACAACAGTATTCAGTGTCGGTGGTAGAGGCAGATAAACAGACTAATACTGGCCATGCAAAAAGCAGGATGAAATCTAAATGCTCCTGGTACGGAACACACACAAGAATATGGAGAGAACCATTGACTTGGGAGCAGAGAATTGCAATAGAAAAGTCAGATATCCAGTCATAATAAAGAGGCAGCCATAAAGCCAACTCAAAAGTCTATACTGAATATTGGTTATGTAGCTTTCTGTAAAATACATCTTGGTTGTCTGTAGTGAGACCTCACAAATGCATTACATAAGCACACTCCTCTGAAATAGACTCACATCACATCTATGATGAAACTAAAAGGATAGTGAAGGATATAGGAGGTGCCTACAAATTTAACCTGGTCTGGTGTTGCTTGTATTTTCATCCGGAGGGGTCTTCACCTGATAATTTGGGAAGGACTGATTCTATTGGCGCAGGTCCAAGACAGATTTGCATATGGCAGATCTCTCAATAGATTGACACAATGGGCTGTAAACCATGATTTGGAATGTATTTCCTGAGTAATTGCCGTTGGCTGAGATTATATCAAACATTCCATCCAGCCATCACTTAGTTGTAATACTTATTGGCAGCACGGGTGGCCTAAGACCTGCTCACATATTTTAATGTACTCACAGGATGCTTTGCAAGTTGTGTGCTTTGGCCCTAATTGTCTAAAAAAATACTACAGATGAAAGACAGAGAAATGGGTTAAGACTAAAATATGAGGCCTCACCATTCTAACTATACAGTGGATCACAAGTCTAAACAATAATCAGTCTGCCAATACCTGCGTGTTGATTTTCTAAGGCACATTTATTGGCAATATATAAATGTAATTCAAGTTACCAAATTGATTGCTACGCAATGTGTTTTTTCAATCTGATTAATCTTCATACTATTATCAAAGCCATACATTTACTATTCCTGCTCTAAGGGTCCAGTATAAAAAAAGAATATTAGCAATTATATCATTTATTTACAACACCACTATTTGCAATTGAGAGAATGTTTTAAGAAACACAAAATCCCATAGAGCAATAATTTGAATACATTTCTAAGTAAGCCAATTTTGCATTTAAAGGTCCGTAATTTTCTCTAAAAATGCATGTTAAAAGAAAACGTGTTGCTTCAATTACTAGTGTAAAGTGGCAGTAGTTTTATTAGGCCGTAGCCACGCTATCCAAAACTGTAAATATACAATTAATTTGACTAGGACATTTGTCCTATCAAAGTCACATATTTTAGTCAATATCCATGTGTGATTGTGACATAAAATCCTCTGTTTCAATATTATTTGTAAATGACTGCATAACACAGATTTGTTTTTTTCTGTATTTCGGCACAGCTGTACCTGTCGCTAATATGCTATGCTGACACCTTGCCCTTATTTACACCAGATCTAAAAAATACAAAGGATTCAGAACATAAATACTAATTTGTTATTGGTACTCAGGAAGCAGGCTCATGCTATCCGTGCCCTGCCAGAATTACACACAGGGCCGGACTGGGAATCAAAACCGGCCCAGGCAAAGTGCTCGGCCGGCCCCCCCACCAGGGGGGTTTGGGGGTGCGACTGCGCTCTTTGCCAGGGCCGGTTTTCGGCCGATTTTGTTACAGCTCCGTTTTTGCAGCAACGCTGCAAAAACGGCCCTGTAACAAAAAACGGTCCCCTGTGGCCCAAAACCGGCCCCCACCCTTGCGGCGCACCGGGGGATTGCCCGGTGCCCGCAACGGCCAGTCCGGGCCTGACTACACAGGCTCTCAGTGATTCAATGATTCAATTCAAAGTCCAGTGCAGAAGGAATTCTCTTTCACACCTCCGAAATGTGGCACTAGCTTGCAATTCTACCAGGACTCTCAGATCATGTGGAGCTGTTCTGATCTGTAGTTGCAAAAACATAGGAAACGCTATAAGGATTTGAAGCACACATATCCAAACTGCTTAGGGCCAACTAAATATACAGAATTATAGATGGATAACTATGAATAATAGATATGTTTTTCAACAAGGGGTTCTGAGTAACATTAATTAGACAATGAGTGAAGTTCATGTTATCTATTATGTTATTCATAATCTCAAGGTGAGAAACATCCACCTTATATACATTTTATCCTTCACAGTCCAGCCTGAAGTGCTAGGCCATGTCCTCCCTGAACCAAAAGACATGCACTCCAGGATCAGTTTCGCCCTAGTTATGGACTCATCAGCCGAATACAGTTTGTGTCCATTTACACAGTGAGCATGGGGGACACGTCTGGGCATACCCATGCCAGCTTAGGGTGGTACAAGGAACACAGAAATGGTGATGGGAGGAATAGTTGCAATTTGTCTAACCAATCACTTGGGGTAGCATCCCAACTCATCATTCTTTTGTCCACTCAGTTTGGACCTAGTCAGGTGCAAATCAGTCTTAACTTTGCTCCTCATGGGAACAGTCCAGCCCAAACTGCCATGCCAGGTCTACGCCAAACCGGAACACAAGCAACTCAGGAACGTTTATTCCCTTGTTAAGCCAGAAGTTAGAGAAGCTGTAAGCATTTCTACCATCACCATTTGCATGTTTGATGTACTGCCCTAAGTCACAAGTTTATGCTTACACTTGGGTCCCATGCTCACTGTGCTGCTGGATCCAATCAATACCTGGGTGGTAAGCACTTAACAAGGTAAAACTCCGTCCTAGGTAGCTTGTGTTCTGGGTTATTGAGGACCTGGCCGGGCAGCCCTGGCTGGACTATTCCCATGAGGAGCAAGGTCACGGCTTATTTGAATATAGCAGGGTCCAACACGTCAAAAAAATGAGACACTTATAATACTCCATACAAATGAGGTAATTTAAAAATTAAACACTAAATTAACATAGTAAGATAAGTCTTATACCAAAAATGACACCAAGAAATATAAACAACTATTTAATAATAGAAACACCAATTAGCATCCATCATAAAAGGCAACAAATAAAAAAAGAATTCAAACTAAACAAACACTAATCAATAAAAGGAACCTTTTAGCAAACTAACCAATACAAAAATACAATTATTCGAAAATATAATATAAAAGGAGCAGACAGTTTTAACACTCACCACATCAAAAAGACTAAAGCTGCAAAATGATGAGACTCTGCCAGATTGCCAATAGAAAACCAGAAAAGAAAATTGAATAAAAAAACATTTAGTGAAACATACTTAAGAATAACTAACCTAAAAAAATGTAATATACATGCAACTAAAAAGAGTCACTTTATTTTCATTAATATACTAATCATTATGTACTTAACCCCTTCCACGCTGATGACGAGCTGGGCTCGTCATGGCGTAGCCTCCTCGCACGCTGATGACGAGCCCAGCTCGTCACGTAACATGCGATTTAGAAAATCACAGCATGAGAGCGGAATTCCGCTAGCGCGCATGGAGTTAAAAATTAAATGCAGCAGCATCTGCAAAGTACAGGAGACTAATATAGTCCACCAATTAAAGAGCTTTGAGAAAGGCATATCAAAAGTAAATAAATTTAAAGCAGTTCTAAATAGCAAATTAACCTCATACATAAAAATAATAAAACTAAAAGCCCTCAACCCCCCACAAACTACAAACCTTTAACATAAAACTTAAAACAACTCCCAACAGAAAAAAGCCACCTGTTCCAAATTGAACCACCTTCAGCGGAAAGCAGAAAAAAACTTCAATTACTATCAAGAACAAAAAAAGTAAGTTTGAAATGCAGAATGATGCTCGTAAGGTTTTATGTACATTCCAAAAGCAAACTAAAACTATAAAAAATATATTTAACTGTGTTATTAATTTTTTTTAAACATAATGACAGAAAGAGCAAGATACATCACATCACAGAAAGGTAAACAGTTACTCTCCCTCACCAGCTTCAGTTGTAGCCAAGAAAGCACAAGCATCGAAAAGGTCAATTGGAAATGTTCATAATATTACTCTTATGCTTGGTTTGGGAGGGCTACTAAACGAATTGAGGTTGTTACTAATGTAATGGAACACAACCACCCCCAAATGTCACCAAAATGAAAGTAAGGCATGTACTAGAAGATTTAAAGGAGGCAAGCACTAGCTCCCAAGAGCCCAGTGCTAAAAGTTGAAAAACTATACTCCCTAAAGTCCATGAACACATCAAAAGTCAGCAACGAGCTGTCCCCACTTTGAAATGATTAATAGCATGAACTAACAAAGTCACCGGTGATACTACTCCTTCCCCTAGAATATACAAAGACATCCTAATTCTTAGACACTTAACCACCACACATAACGTGGAACATTTACTAATACATGACAAACTTAATAAGAACACATTATTGTACCTGCTACAGTAGGTAACGTATTAAGACTAAGCCAATCTCAAACATGGAGAATGGATGGAATATCAAAAATGTGCCCTAAAACCATTCACTTAGGGGTCTATTAGGATGGCGATCCGCCCCCAAAAAAACCCCGCCACATTAGCATGGCGGGGGGGGTAGCGCGGCGGACAGAAAGACCGTCCGCCACTTTTCCACCAGTAGGCAACCGTCACTCCGCCATGGAAAGGCATGCAGTGTTTCCTTTGGGGGCCTGTTGCAGGCTCCCAGGGGATGCGATACCCCCCAACATTAGCATACACAAGGTGGCAGGCACAGCGCAGTTCCTGTTACATTGTGCACGCCAATAAACAACATGCATATATTGCATTGTGGCAGTTGCTGCTTACAGCACTGCCCGCCACAATGCAATGTATGTGGGATGCAACCGCCAGGGTGGCAGTCGCATCCTAATTAGCAGTGCGGGACCGCCGAACCACTGGCGGCCAGTCCCAGCACCGCTAGGGTGGCGGGCAGACTGCAGTCCACCCCCCATCGTAATAGACCCCTTAGATATTCACCTTAGAAATACACCATGGTGAATATCAAAATAAAAATGCACTCTTCATATTCACCTTGATGCTTAGGAAACAAAGTGGCACTTACCATGATGTACTAAACCATATTAAAATTAACACAAAGAAGTACTCCCCACATAAAATAATAATCAACCTTGAATTAGCTATCATCCAACAACTATGTAAACTATACCCATACACAGACATACAAGGTGGTCACTACCATGTTAACCTAAGCATTGAGAGACATCTCCATCATTCTGCACTAAGTATAGAATAAGTAACAAACTGTCAATTTGCCTTGCAAATAAAACAATGAATGCAGTAGCCTATGTCCCTTTAACAGAGGACGCTAATCACTTTAAGCTCCTTATGGGAAGTACATTTTACCAACAATACAAACACAAACTAAGTCCCCTAATAGACTACTTTAAAGATACTTGGCTTGGCAGACCTCAATGCTCAGGCCACAGATACCAATCCAAATTCCAAATACCATGATGGAATGTTCGGACAGCACCATGGATTGAGAAACCAAAACCAACAAAGCCTTCCGATTCACAATAGGAAGAACTCAAACAACTCTTTAAAAATCTATAAAAGGTCTACAAAGAGAACAAAGCTATCAGCAACTAAGATTTGAGCAATTAGTAGGTCAAATAAACCTAAAATTAGCAAACTCACCAGTAGAATGTACAACATACTACAATGTAATTTATGAGTCTTTATAAACAATATTGAAGTGCACTATGTAGAAACAATAGAAAGATCCCTATTAAAATACCCATACAGAAGCCAACAAACCTTAACAAAGGTACAAATGAACATAATCAAAATATTTTTAAATACTTATTAAGCAATAATTTGTATACATCAGTCAAAATAACATATTAATAAAATAGAAAAAGACTGAAGCATAAACATAATATGTTTACTAATTAATTATAAATTCATCACCATCAACATTAGAAATACCCCAAAATGGACCCAAGTAAATGCAACACATAGAAATGTAAAACAAAATGTTGCAATTGCAGCAAATACACATATGACATTTCCCACAAATAAATAACTAAATTAAACTTACAGTTCTGTGCTGCAGATCTTTGTCCACATTCATGTTGTCAAAATATAATCCACCAAAAAACAAGAAAATGAAGCCAGAAAAATACCTGAAACATTTCAACAAAGAAACAGTTCTAAATAGAACCTAGTGAAGTGATCCAACACAATAGGGAACCAAAAAAAAGCCAGAATTCTTATGTTTTAAAGAAACGCTCCAGAAAACCTGAAAAATCATAGGAAATCAAAAATAAAATGTTACTTTGTCAGATATCAAAATAATTTCCTTTACAAAAGAACCTAAAATAACCCAAAATTCACACATCAATAGAATAACTTTGGATCTGTAACT
This sequence comes from Lissotriton vulgaris, assembly GCF_964263255.1. Lineage (NCBI taxonomy): Eukaryota > Metazoa > Chordata > Amphibia > Caudata > Salamandridae > Lissotriton > Lissotriton vulgaris. Next base: position 24,932 of record NW_028250387.1, read on the forward strand.
CTGTAAAATACATACAAAAACCACACACAAAACACTACTTTTAAATATAAACAAACATATATAACAAAACATCAAAACTACTAACAACCTCAACATAGGCCTAACAAAGAACACTACTGCACAAAATAAAGTAAAAAACTTGAAAAAAAACCCTTATAACTAGCATTAACTAGTTCTACCTACATTCATCAACCCCCAATTCACTATAATGTGACGTAAAAATAGTCTTACCTTATCTGACAATCTAAAGGAGGTAACCATGAGGTAAAAATGACTAGGAATGGATCACAAAAATACACTTAGGCATAAAATAAAAGGCCACTAAATGAAAACAAAAAAGACTATCTCTCTTTAGTAAATAATGAGATTATAAGGAAAAATTGTCAAAAATGTTATTAAAATGTTCTAATAAAGATGAAAAATGCAAGTATGTGTTTAATGAAGCCATACAAAATTATTTACAGTATACAGTACAGTACAGAACTATAACGTACAAATATATTTATTTAGTCAACTAAAACAAGTATATAAAATGTATTAAAAATGTATCTTGAACACATGCATGTGTTTGAGAAACTATAGTTCCATATTTGCAAAAATATTGTAAAAATGCAATTTATCAAAAAATATTTTAAAAAACATATGTAACATTTGGTATTTCACAAGTGTATACATTTTTTTACAAATAATGATAATTTCTCCTATATGTAAAAACATATAAATGTGCTACTTATAAACACAATGTGAAAAAAAAAAGAAAATAAGAAACTGTATCATGTACTTTTCTTTGCAAAAAAAGGTATTATCAATAATGCATTTGAAAGGTTCTCCAATTCAAATTTTGCAATTAATACTTATACTTTAATAAAAACATGTTACAAAATAGAATGTCCTCTTCTATTGAAAGCGTTTTACTCATTATGTTGTCCACTAAAAGCATCAAAATTACTAATCACAATTCCATCTAAAGCAATTAGGTAAATGTGTTGCAGATTATAAGGTTAATATTTGCTATTCACGCTCCAATTCAAGCCATTTAGTGGAAGGTGTTAGACACTGAAGGGGTAACAGTTACTATTTCCACTCCAATATAAGCCATTTTGACTAAGGTGTTTGACACTAAAGGGGGGATGTATGACATTAGCACGCATACTATTACCACGCATACCTTTACAATGCAGTATTTACAACGAATACCGTTACAACGCATAGCGCTTTGAGGTGCTGGATAGAGGTAAGTATAATTTTATATTCCAACTCCAGTCCCCGTGGACACTAGGGAAGGTGTTGGATATAAAATTAAACTTATTCCCTATCCTAGAGCGCCCCCCAGCGCAATGCGTTGTAATGGTATGCGTGGTAATGCCTGCGTTGTAATGGTAGTGCGTTGTAACAAATGCGTGCTAAACGTTGTATACCCTAAAGGGGTGACGTCTACTATTCCCCCTCCAATCCAAGCTATTTTGTGTGAGGTGTTGGACACTGATATATATGAACCCTTTGCACTGTCCATGGTTTATGCGAGGCATCAACTCAATCGCTTCAGTAATATTTACAAAGCCAGGTAAGGACTGATTTACATAGCCTAGCATGGCTTTGTAAAGAAATGTAATGCCAGGCAGCTGCTTGTGCTGCTTTACGTTACATTTCAACATTGGAGACATGCTATGGGAAAAGCATTGGTGTTGCCATCCATCCATCCAAGGATTTTGGTGCATTCTCAGATTTACAAAGACTTGTATACCAGGGAATTCAACAAAATGCTGCGCCTTCCGAAGTGATGCATATCATGAAGAAATATCATTATTTATCCTTTTTATTTCCTCTTTCCGTGTGTGCTGTATTCTGCAACATACATAGCAAAAAGGAAAATTCTTCTAAGGACTGTTTTTAAGCAGGAAAGTGTGCCTTCCTGTTTAGAAACAATCTTGACTGTAACACAGGAAGTGCAAGGGTGCCTGCATTGGGGCTAAGCTGCACACAGTACACCAATGTAAGGAGAGAGCAGCAAAGCTCAATATCTTTGTAAATAAGGGGTATTTCTGTTCTCCCTTTCGTTTAAAATAGCACAACAACTTTGATTGCTGCCCTAAGTTGTGTGAAAATGTAGTAAATGTGCTAATAAACGCTTTACATTTACTATTCCCACTCCATTTTAAACTATTTAGTGGACGATGTGGAAAACTAAAGGAGTACCATTTACTATTCCCACTCTAATCTACGCATTTAGGGGAAGGTGATGGAAACTAAAAGGGTGATATTTACTTTTCCCACTCAAATCCAAGCTATTTTGTGGAAGCTGTTGGACACTAAAGGGGTGATATTCACTATCCCCACTCCAATATAATCCAATTATGGAAATGTGTTGGGCACTAAAGGGGTGACATTCACTATTCCCACTGCAATCTAAGTAATTTAGGGGTAGGTGTTGGATTCTAAATGAGTAATATTTACTATTCACACTCAAATCTAAGTCATTAGGGTGAAGGTGTTGTTCACTAAGAAAGGTTACATTTACTATTCCAACACAAGTCTTAGGCCCTTATTAGGATTCTGGCACTCCATGGAATGCCAGACTCAGAGTGGCAGTCTCCCTATCACCCAATAATGACTAGGGTAATCTGGCTGCACTGGGACTGCCGCAATGGTCGCAACCAGGAGGGAACCGCTGTTCCCCGGTAGTTGTGCAGTGGTCCTGAGGCTGCAATATGATTGCTGGGACAACCACGGTCCTGCCAAGGATATTAGGAGTTTTCTCCTGAGCCCACCATGAAAACCATGGAATAGAGAAAACAAATGAGGACCTACAGGGAAGCCTGGTGCCTCACGCCTTGTGGATGCACACAGGTGGTCACAACATGTGCCCCCTGTGTGCATGCACCTCAGTACCTGCATGTCATGAACTGCAGCAGTCCATGCCATGCAGGTACTGCCTTTGATAATCCCATTGTAGTGCCTATTTCATTGGCACCACCCAGGGACCACCAAAGACTGTCAGACCAGGAGAAAACTCTTGATCTGGTGGGTGATCCCTATACGGGTTTGGCTGAGTGGAAGCTGGACAGTCCAGCACCTTCACTGCCAATCTTATAATAAGGCTGTAACCCATTTTGGGGAAGCTGTTGGATACTAAACAAGTTATATTTATTGTTCCCGCTCGAATCTAAGCCATTTAGTGGAAATTGTGGGATAGTGAAGGGGTGACATTTGCTATTCCCACTCCAAAAGATATTTTTAAAAATTAAAATTTTGTAAAATATATTAATCAAAATGTTTCCCAAAAATATATCTAATATAATTCTGTTACATTGTGTTATAAAATATTTTTAGAAATACCAACATATTTTTTCAAATATTTAATTTTGATTAGAAACTCTTCTAACAAATATTTGTTTTAAAAAAACTAGCATCATATAACTTTTTCTTATAATTAAAAAACATTAGAATTACATGTAAAAATCATATTACTATTCATACAACAAATTTTACAAACTAATTAATGCAAACACATTTTAAAAAACTCCCCACCATTTTCCTTTATAAATCCATCATCCCCCTCCTGTAACATGATAAAATGTTAAACAAAATAGTGTAAATAATGCTTAAATATTTTAAATATTACCTAAATAAATAAAACCAATTATAAACTAATTATTAACACAACAAATTAACATACAATTCTTATTTAATACTACAAAACATATTAAATTACCCATAAAAATGATATCTACAACAATATTTAAGCAAATTATAATTTTTACAACATTATTAAAACCAACACTTAACATAATTTTCTTACCTTAGATATTCCAGTCAAAGATATTTTTGACATCACAAAAGTTTGACACTAGTTTTGCATCACAATATTTTTTATTTCCTATTTTGTTCAAACACCGAGAGCACATGAGAGAGGCATTCCTGCAATTATAGAAACATTGAGGGGTATATTCACCATAAAGTGTGATAACTACCGCAAGAGTAGCGTAACACAACTTTCAACATTGCAGCCCATCGCAGGAAAATAACCGAGAGTCAACATGGAATTCACAACACGGCGGTAGCATGCAATAGTCCGCCAAAACAGCGGACAATATCTGCGATACAACCACCTAGATGGAGAGAAAAACACAAACCACAACACCAAAAAACCTGCGATGGGCCCAAGCACGATTAGGAAACCAGCGATAAGCAGTGCTAGGCCTGGAACACACACCTGGCAGACAGGAAAAATCACCATCATAGTAGAAAAAACACCCAAACACTATCTGACCAACACCCAAGCACCATGGAGGCAGCCGGAGCAGGAGCAGAGGATGAGTGCAACCCCACAATCAACCCGGAAGACCAGCCCGGTACCTCGGGGACAGGGAAGGGCAAGGACAAGAAAAAGAGGAAGATGAAGTTCAGTCTGCAGGCGAACAGGATCATAGTCACCGAGGTGATGAAACACCATCAACAACTGTTCGTCACCTCCAACTTGTCATTGGGCACCAAAAACGGAATATGAGGGGACATCACATCGTGGAAAAGGTGAATGCTGTTGGTGTAGCACAAGAGGACAATGGATGAAGTCAAGAGGTGATGGAATGACATCAAGCGGCAGACCAAGGAGAAACTCTCTACCAACGGGAAGGTAGCAACGCAAACTGGAGGTGGGTTCCCAGCGCCACAGCTCGAGCTGAATGACATGGAGGAGCTGGTGTGGAAAGTCATCAGTGTGGAGACTGTGACCAGAGTTGGGGGATCGGACACTGCTCGACAGGACACAACACAACCAAAACAGGGTGAGTGACCACCAGGTACTGGGCGGACGGGTGGAGACGGGCACAATGGAACACATGCACAATTAAGCAGAGCACATTGCACACCCACACTGACTCTGGGCCCAGATCTACAGACTGTCACAATGCCATGATGTCTGAATGTCAACATGTACCATGCAGCTACATAAATGTGGTCACATCGTAATACACAATCTCCCCTTCACATCGCAGGGGCACTGTCAACACCTCCTGCAGAGCAGTCCCAACCACTCTTTACTGATGACGAGGAGGACAACACCCGCATTGACAACCAATCCTTCCATGACATTAATGGACCTCATCCGCAATTCACCTCCAGGATCAGGGCAGGCCAGCTGCATCCAGACCCCACCCACTACCCAAAGCAGCCATCAAGAGGCACCAACAGCCCTGCACCCCCTAATTCCCCCGGGAACAACACATGTCCTTCAAACTCACTGTGCTGCAGTGCCAGAGAGAGACCGCAGAGCAGGTGTGGTTGGGCTTCGGCAACATGGCAACCAAACTTGACGCCATCCTAGGGTGTGTAGCCCCGCTACATGGTCTTAAACGAGCCCTGCCTGACATGGCTGGAGTCATGACGCGGAGAGAAGAACCCCTGTCTGCTCAGAGTGGCTCCAGCCATATCATCCGTCACAGACGGGGAGGCTCATGGAGGACATGGTGCAGATGGAGGCGGAAAGGATGGCAGCTACTGCCTCAGTCAGCAGAATGTAGCTGGGATCTACCATGTGCTGCAGATCCTCATCATGGAATTGCTGCCACAAGGCATGGCAATGTTGAATGCTGCTGCCTCCACACCAACCACATCTCCGCCACCTGGTGTGGCCATGCCTCCCTGTGCAGCAGGCCTAACGACACCGGCACCTGAGGTGTCAGTGCCACACAGTGCGGCAGATAGACCACCTCCAGCACCTGAGCTGTCAATGTGGCAGATAGACCACCTCCAGCACCTGAGGGGTCAGTGCCACACAGTGCAGCAGATAGACCACCTCCGGCACCTGAGGTGTCAGTGGCTCCCTGTGCCGCAGCCGGTACATCAACACCCCCATGTGGAACAGAACTCATATCCGGGGACGAGGACGTAGATGGGCTTGTGATTAGAAGGGCTCAGTAGCATTCATTTCCGCCACCTGGCCTGTTCCTGGTTGGACCCACACGTGGCCTCATGACCTTCCACTGACCCCCAATTCACTCAAGTGAACTCACCTAGGACAGCAACATGGACCGCCACATCCTGTTTGATGACCAATTAGATGGCGACCAGACTACAGACTGCACCCCTCCTCTTCTGCTGTTGCAGGGATTCTGCTCCTACACAGAACTGTGCACAGACACCCAAAAAACTCAGCTCAGTACCTAGAAACCCTAACCGACTAGCATCAGTGTCACAGTAGCTCTACGTCCTATAGCAAAGGAACCAATGATTAGACAACCCAGAACATACGACTTAGGATATACTCAGGAATGGTGGGAATCAAGAACACTATTTTGTGTGTTATTCTCATACCAGTCTACAACAGGAGTAAAAAGAGACACAGGAAAGGTTCAAATATTTATTTTAACGACGTGGTCTAAGATGCAGTATCTTTGCGAACATAAGCAGACATATGATTTGAAATAATATGATCAGCATTGTTACAATTCGATTAAACACGAAAGTTAAAATCATGTTACAATATTGGTGAAAGCAGGTCTTATAGTGTCTACTGTAACACCCTCCCTAGCTAGGAATTATGTTTTATAAAATATAGAAGGTCTCTTAGGCTTGTGTGGGGGACCCCATACCTCCAAGATCAGCAGGAGTATTAGAGGCTTTAGCACTCACTGTGCAGACTAGGGTCCCTCACTGTGCAGACTAGGGTCGCGATGTAAGTTCTGTAACTGATCAGTGACTACGACTCCTCTGAGGCGGAAGCCGGAGGACGAGACATATACCATTTTAAAAAATGTATTGCTTTTTCTTGTGTTGCGCCTGATACTGTGTTTTAAAACTCCCTCACTCACCCCTGCCTCGCCGCATCTCATCGCCCACTCCACGCGCAGACGACTAGGATCTGACGGGTTGGAGGCAGGGCTTGCCGCCATATTGGGGGGTCTGAAGCAGTCAGCGCACCAGTGCTGGGATGATTCCCGCCCTCCCGCCTATTTAAATCGCTCGTCCCTGTGCGCGCCCATATCAGTGACCATGACTCCTCTGAGGCGGAAGCCAGAGGACGAGACAGATACTATTTTTTAAAATGTATTGCTTTTTCTCGTGTTGCGCCTAATATTGTGTTTTAAAACTCCTTCACTCACCCCTGCCTCGCCGCATCTCATCGCCCGCTCCACACGCAGACGACTAGGATCTGATGTGTTGGAGGCAGGGCTTGCCGCCATATTGGGGGTCTGAAGGAGTCAGCGCACCAGTGCTGGTTTGATTCCAACCCTCCCTCACCCCTATATAGTTCATACCAATTCTCGTCCGCGCAGCGGGCGTGCCGAAGGCGCGCCAAAGGCAAGCATGTCCGTGCCCGTCTGCGCCTGGACTGGGCCTAGGGCCACCCCCCTGGTCAATCGAACTCTCATACTCCTATGAAAACAGGACCGATCACTTATACTTCCTCACAACTCTTAGCTCTTAATCCTCCCCTTAACTTCCCACATTGTATTCCGTCAGTTCGGCACATGGATCCCTCGGTAGGCCCTTTCAAATGTTGTGCCTGCAGAAGACATTCGCCCTTACCTATTACTCCTAGACAGGTCTTGGTAGCACTTATCAATATGCATTCCCTTCCAAGACATAAACTTGATATCCTGGAGTTTATTTCGTCCCACAATCTAGATCTACTGTTCGTCACCGAAACTTGGGGTGACAACTCCTCTGGCCCAGATTTTAAAGCAGCCCTACCTGAAGGCTACTGTGTATACAGATTAGACAGACCTATCAAAAGAGGTGGCGGTATAGCCATCATATATAGAGACTGCTATCATTTAAAAACGTTACCCCCTAACCTTGTAGGCTGTGAAGCCTGTTCTTTCTCCATTGGCCTCTCCAGCAACCAGTCATTTACGGGCACTCTGCTTTGTAGCCCTCCTGGCCCCAAATCTAATTTCCTGGCAAGTCTCAACAATTTAGTTGAGACCACAGCTGGAGCTCCTCACTACACCATATTAGGAGATTTTAATTTCTATCTGGAATCCCTTACTAACAGAGATACGATCTCTCTTACTAGTGATCTGGCAACGGTAGGACTTCACCAACTTGTCACCCTGCCTACACATAATGCAGGCCACACCTTAGATGGGATATTCATTAATAACCCGGACATTATGATCTCTACCCCTATTCCTCTAATTTGGACAGATCATTCTGCAGTTTGTTTTTTAGTTAAAATTAAGTCCTTTTCAGCTCAAGCCAGACCTTCATCCCCAGTCTTAACACAAGACTGGAAAAATATTAATATTCCTCTACTGACCTCCATGTTGACCAATGTCCTTGATGTGGCAGAGCCGGATCCGACACTAGCATCCACTAACTACCTTGAAAACCTAGACACAGTCTGTACCACTCTGGCACCTCCCAAGACTATTTTCCGTAACCGCAGTTCCAACTCTGCTCCTTGCTTCTCTGAACCCCTCCGTTTACAGAGACAACATTGTAGGAATTTGGAAAGACATTGGCGCAGTGACTACAACCCCCTTGACAAACATTCTTATAAATGTGCCCTCTCCAAATATAAAGAACTCATCTTCGTAGAAAAGACTACCTACTACACTACCCAAATCAATCAAGCACATAACTCCGCAAATAAATTGTTTCTAGTGGTCACCCACCTCTCCAATCCCCCTAACCCCACTCCCGAAACCTCTCAACTACTCTGCAATTCTTTGGCAGATTTCTTTCTGGACAAAGTCACTGCTATTTTCTCTGCCTTTCATCATGAACCTCCCTCAACACTGATCACCACTAGGCACTCCTGTTCTAGCACTTCCTTTCCTAAGTTCAATCAGGTTTCTGAGGAACACATTTTTCATTTAATCACCACTACCAAATCAGGTTCACCTCTTGACCCTTGTCCCCCCTCCATCCTCAACCTTATTCCTGATGCCATTTCTCCCGCTTTAGCCAACATCTGCAATACTATGTTGCTCACAGGTTCTTATCCATCAGTATGGAAAAAAGCTATCATGAAGCCTCTTTTAAAAAAAGCCAGCCTCGATCCAGCATTACCTTCCAGTTACAGACCTATTGCCTGCATTCCGTTTCCTGCAAAAAAATTGAAAATCTAATGAATAGGCAGCTCTCCAATTTCATTGACTCAAACCACCTGCTTGATGACACCCAGTTCGGCTTCAGGCAAGGGCACGGAACCGAGACGGCCCTTATAAAATCGGCTGATGAAATCAGAATGACCCTGGATAGAGGCGGTGCGGCAGTTCTGATACTGCTTGACTTGTCAGCAGCCTTTGACACGGTCGATCATGCCACTCTGATTGACCGTGTCTCAGCGATTGGTATCCAGCATAAGGCCAAAGACCTTCTTGCTTCGTTTCTTGCCAACTGCTCTCAAGTGGTAAAATTAGGCTCCTTCTTCTCTCCCACTTCTTCCCTTCCATGTGGAGTACCGCAGGGTTCCTCGCTAAGTCCGACTCTGTTTAATATCTACGTTTCGGACTTAGCGAGGGTGATCAAATCCTATGGCGTTAGTCTCACTACGTATGCCGACGACACCCAGCTGGTTCTATCAGTACACCAGGATGGACTTTCAGTGGCAGCGAACTTTCAGGAGGGAATGCCCGCCATCAGCTCCTGGATGTCTGCCAATTGCTTAAAGTTAAACTCCGACAAGACGGAGGTAATGATCTTTGGGAAACTTGAACCCGTTTGGTCCCCCCTCTGGTGGACAAACAAGATGGGCGTTCCACCTGAACCCGTCACTAAGGTTCGTAATCTTGGAGTCATGTTTGACGACAGACTACTTTTCCATCATCATGTTAATGTTAATGTTAATGTTATATGGGCTTGTATAGCGCACAGCTGCCCCAGCCAAGGGGCGTCCCGGCGCTTACTGTAAGAGACGTGAACAGAGGGAGGGGTCAGGAGAAGGAAGGAGACTAGCAAAAGAGGTGAGTTTTTATTGCTTTCCTAAAGGACTTCAGGTCCTGTATCCCTCTGATAGGGTCAGGGAGGTCATTCCAGAGCTTTGCGGCCAGGTACTTGAAGGAACCGCCGCCCATCCTGGATAATTTGATACGAGGTACTGTTGCCAGATTTTGGCCTTCTGAGCGTAACGTACATCGGGGAACGTAGTTAGACAGGAGGGGGCTGAGCATGGGTGGAGAAGCCATTTTTAGAATTTTAAATGCTAGGCACAGTGTTTTGAAATGAATTCGTTTCTCCATTGGGAGCCAGTGGAGTTTAGTGAGAGTACTGGTTACAGACGCGTGGCGGGGGGTGCCTACCAGTGCCCTGGCGGCAGCGTTCTGTACTCGTTGGAGTCTAGCTATTTCAGCTACGTTGGTCCCTAGGAGAAGGGAATTGGCATAATCCAATCTGGAGAGAATGGCTGCCTGTACTATCGTCTGACGGGTTTGGTTGTCGAAGAATCCAAGGATGGGTCTGAGATTTCTTAGAATACCGAAGCAGGTAGCTGCCACCTTTTTTGTGTGCTGAGTAAATTTAAGGGCGGAGTCTACCCAGACTCCCAGGTTTTTTACACAGTCCTTGGGTTCCGGTGGCTGTCCTAGGTCTGCTGGCCAGTGAAGCTGTTGAATGAAAGGTGTGATGGAGTTGTACTTGGGTATGCCCAGTAGGATTCTAGCTGAGGCGTTTTGCACCAAGTGAAGCTTGTTTAGGATATGTCAATACAGTAGTCTCCACTTCCTTCTTTATCCTAAAGAAAATCAAGAAGCTTTTCCCTTACCTCCCCATAACGGCAAGTAAGACTCTCATCAGCACCCTTATTGTTTCAAGGACTGATTATTGTAATGCCCTCCTCCTTAACGCACAGGAAAAAAAAATCCTAAACAAGCTTCACTTGGTGCAAAACGCCTCAGCTAGAATCCTACTGGGCATACCCAAGTACAACTCCATCACACCTTTCATTCAACAGCTTCACTGGCTTCCTGTAAGGAGCCGTACGAAATTTAAAGCACTGTGTATTGCTTACAAAGCTATTAACTACACTGGCCCTCAGTTCCTTAAACATTCTTTCCGTCCACTTGTAAACTCCAGGACCCTTCGTTCATCTTCAGCTTATCTGCTCAACGTCCAACGCACCAGGAAGGCCAACTGGGGCGACAGATGCTTTGTTATTTCCACAGCTAGATTATGGAATTCCCTTCCCCTTACTATCAAAACCTCTCCCACTCTCCTTAGTTTCAGGAAGCAATTGAAAACTTGGCTGTTTCCATATTAAAAATTCTGTAACTGTCATCATCTGATCACTTAAAGCACCGAGACACCCCTGGGTATTTGCGCGCTATAAAAATTGCCAAAACATAAACATAAATATAAACATAAGTCTAGGGATGTCGAAAACAAGCCTTTCTCATGGGAAACTTTTCACGCAGCCTAGCTTACAACAACAGCTATAGGCAGTGTTGTGTGAAAAAGCAGCAAAAGGTAAACTGGCGTTTAATCTTCTGATAAGCCTATGCTAGCATAACAGTGTGCGCAACAAGGCCCAGCCCTCACTACACCCTTCTTTGATCGGAGAATGCACAATAGCGGAGGCAATATTAAAGAATGCAGAGTTTAAGTTTGAAAGAGACAGAACCAAGTTCAAAATTTCACCAAACTGGATAGTTGGGAATAAAATCTGAATTAGTAACCACAAAAAATTCAAAACCCAACAGAGGTATATAGTGTCACACACATATAATGCGTGCAGAGAATAAAAAAATTCATGAGTCGAGTACGTGCCTGTGAAGCAGAGTATGTTGCAACCACCTCCAATAGAAAGTCGTTGTTATTGTCAGTGACCATTTCAGCCATCCAGTGTTTTAATGGAAAGGAGCACACATGTTCTTCAGCAGCCAGAGTCTCTAGCACCATCAGAGGAAAACTCAGATGTTCTTCAAGATAACTGCGTATCAAAAAGTCATGAGCCGCAGACCATATATTCCAATTGCCTAGGACTCCATCCCGACACCAGAACATTCTAGTTCATGAGCAACTAAGGGATTCATTAGTTGATAATAATCCAGGTTAGGAGACACCATATTGAAGAGACACAAATCCAGAGCCCATTCAAAACTGCAATCCAGGCAGTGGAAAACTGGCTGCACGCATTTAAAGTACGAAAACCGGAAAGATAAACCATACGCCGCACTCAAAGTCGCCAGAGGCCGTGATCCATAGTATTCAAGCATCCGGTTAGGCAGATTGCCGTGGGGCACAGAATGTGTAACCATTTTGTAGGAAGCAAATTAAAAGCAGTACACCGGCAGCCAAGGCGAGAATTAACGGGAAACCACCAAAGACGCTGGAAAAAAAAAAATGCCGGTATCACACCAAATATAGTTTGGTATTAAGTCACATGGCCAGAACTTACTACTTTAAAAAAATGTGCCAAGTCTGTTGTCGAAGAGGCATTGAATATAGTGTGAATCAACGCTCCAAAATGCCGGGGGAGATCAGTATTGAGTAAGTCATGTATTTTAGTACGAGTATTAGTCACTTGAAGGACGAATGTTTCACGTGCAGATGTAAGGGCGACTTCTTTTTGAGACAAAAGAGCCCTTATTCGACTCATCTTGTTGAACTCTGCTTTCAAGGTCGGAATGGAAGGCCAGATGGATATTTCGAGCTTCCCATGCGGAGGAGGGAACATAATATTTTTACAACAAACTACACGTTCGGACAGAGTCGCTATGTACGGAATCCCTGCCAGCATACCACAGCAATCTTCATTATTGAATATTAAATAACTACCGTTTACTAGGGGTGGGCGGAATTTGCGTAATCGCGTTGTGCAAATCTCCGCGAAATGGTAAAAAATCTCCGCGAACATGCAGAAATTCCGCGAGCACGCAGAATTGCTTGCTCACGATGCTTTTTTCCTGTTCACAATTGCTGTTTGCGTGCTCGGGGGAAATATCTCACAAACACCCATTTTGAGAACACAAACAAGCAGAAAATTTCGCGAAGTCGCGGAATGCAGAATTTTGGGCAATTTCGCGTTTTCCGTGGAACGCAAAATTACCCAAATTCCGAAAATTCTGCAAGCGGAATGGAATTTACCACCCAGGCCTACCGTTTACTAACAATGTGAAAGTAAGTGTAATAGCCGGGGCGGGGGTACCTTTTAAAATACAGGCTAAATTTGGGGCTTCTGAATTACACTAGCTGTGCAATTGTATATTGCTACAGACCAATGAATGATCGGGTGTGGAAGTGCAATGTTCACCTTTTCAATAAACCTCCTTTCCTTCCCTCAAGCACCAATGGGTAAAGGTAGAGACCAAACTTCCTGGAGGTATGCGCTACCTAATGGTTCATATCTGCTTGTGAGACATTGGTCTGGCATATGATGTCCACTATTCTAGTGGGCACCTTACACCAGTCCAAATGACTCTTATTGATGGTAGGTTTGAAGTCAACGTTATAGAAAGCTATCCTAGTGGTAGCTGTGGAGAGCAGCCTTCAGGCTAAGACTTAGAGGCGAGTTAAGCAAGTTATTTTACCAGTTTATAATCTCTTGAATGATCAAATGAAAGTACACCACACAAGGTATATATAAATATATATATATATATTTATTCTAAACACAACCCCTCTGGACTCTTTATGAGATCAGAGGTAAAAGTACAATACAAGGAACTTAATTAGCATACAATAAGTAGCACAGTATACGTTATGCCCTAGGGGCCTCACAAACCATATTGTAAAATAGTGGTATAAGAACCATGTGAGGGTTAGAAAGCAGGCCTAGGGCCTATAGAACCACTGGGGCAACCAGGAACCACCGAAGGTAGGGACACAGGAGACCCACGGGGACGCGTGAAGTGTCCTAATACTGCTGCAAATCACTATTGACTTTCTATGGAGAACGAACAAGTTACAATTTTAAAGATTAAGGACACTTAGAGGTGCACTACGATGGAACCCTTTTAGACTTAGACACTTTGAGAGTTAAGACCCACGGGAGCACCGGAGCACTCCTGTTACCTCACCCACGGAAGCCGGGGGCAAAGGAAGAGGAGAGCTGCAAAGAAATGCTGTAGGTGACCAGAGAAAAGTGTCCGGCTGGATCATAAGGTGGATCGGAGATGTGAAGAACCTGAAAACAGTGGGGACAGAGTCTAGGTCACTAGCCAGTGACCAGGATGGTGACAGGAAGATGCCATTCGATGTTGGGTGCTTTCAAGTGAAGTAGGTGAAGCGTGACTCTTCAGCCACGAGGACCAGGAGGTGTCGATGATGACCAGGAGATGGATTCGAGCTGTCCCACAAAGGATGTCGACTGCTGCAGTATCCGAATCCGGATTGGACCCAACAAACCTTGGCAACAGCAACCCATGCAAGATGACAAGATTGGCTTTGGTGCAGACCAGCAAGGTCTGAGGGACTTTTCCTTTGGAGGGGAGTCCAAGCACGTCTGGGGCAACCAGGAAAGCTCAAGAAATAAAGTATTGGCATTCATGGGGGCTCACTAGCCAACACACTAGGAACCGTGAAGGAGCCTCCAGCTGCGGTGAAGAAAGGGGACTCCTGGCTCACTCGTGGAGTACTGACCTCTGTACTTTGGTTCAAACGGTGCTCGGGGCAGAGGCTTTAAATACCCCAATGCACAACTTCGGGAAACTTCGGCAAGTAGGTGCAGTCACAAAAATGCAGGATATCCAGGAGTTCCGGTACCACATCTCTCGTATCCGCTACAGGTCTCAGCTCTGCTGGGAACTTGTGTCAACTTCAGATATGTCTGGAAGTCTGTGTCCTGTGTCACAGATTCTTTGGGATCCGGCAGGAGCCTCGAAAATGCAGACTGGCAAAGGCGCTTCTTTGGGGCCTGTTTGAACAGGAAGGTCACTCCTTGACCACAAGGGAGATTCTTCAGTCGAAATGAAATGTCGAATGTCCAGGATTTCTACTTCAGAGTTTCACCCAGGGTAGTCTGAAGTCCTAGGGACTGGGTTCCAATACTTATACTAAGTTTAGGGGTTGGGCTAACCCTAGGGGTGGACCTGTGGAGGGGGTGCTTACAATACTTCCCCTTTGTCCAGTTTCACTCCAGAGCTGGGACTGTTGTGATCGTATCTAGGACCCTAATTAAATATTCCCGATTTATGCCCTTATATGGTTATAACAAATCATACCCTTATAAAGGCATAAGAATCATATCCATATTCAGTAATGGCCAATGCAATCCAAATACGGCAAGGCTACTTCCTTAGACTCCTAGAAAGTACAACGAGTTCTTTCAACAAAGATAATATCCAGCAATCTGGGAATTCCCCATGCTTTTGTTTTGATTTGTCCTAGAACTCCTGCGAGTCCGAAAGAACGGCCAGTTCTTAGTGACATCTTTTATTGACGTCTTATGTCCAACCTTACGTCAAACTCTGCACCTTCCAGGTATAAATATACCAATGTTTGCCTTAAGCAACACACAGTGGTGTGGAGCAGAGCGGCTATCTCCTTATCCGAAGCCCAGCTGATGCGAGTGCCGAAGGAAGCCGTCCCTCCCATTTGACGCACTGAGAAAGACGCTGTCTTTTTCTCCTGCCGAGAAAATCCAGCCCCAGTGTTTCCAGTCACCCTTGTGGGTTACTGGGAGATCGAGTCCTGAGAGCGAGATACAAGACCTCCTTCATTCTAAAACCAAGGTACAGAGCTGATTAGATCCTTAGAGAATTCTTGAGTCAGATTCTTGGCAAAACTAACTTAACTTAAAAACTCCTTTACTCCTTCCCACATACTAGGCTTAGGTTAGGTACACTGGGGTAGGCGTATCTAGAAGCATCAGTTGAGTATGTTTAGTAAAACTTTTATCATTGTATGTAACTGTATATATTTTATACCTTTTAAGTATCATATGACTCAGAAACCATATCAATGCTTTTACAGTATTATTTCATAATACTCCTTTTACTGTACGCACTTTACTTTATAACAAGTATTGCAATTGTAGCAATTCATTTCTCTGCCATGAGAAAGAAGAGTGCTCAATAAATAAGACCTTTTATTGAAAATGCCCGTCTCTCTATTTCTCTGCACTCTGGTGAAACTAAGTATGCACGATTGACTGGGTGAAATAGCAATCTATTGTTTTCACACGACTCTGGACATATACTCCTTATTCTTGGGGAGCAAAGTTGTCGTGTTTATGCGGTTGTCAGAAGCTGAATCCCTTCTTGTCTAATCAGGGAAGTTCACTCCTCCCTGTTCATTCGAGAAAGTTTCTAGTGACCTCTGAGCTAGCTGGCAAACCTAAATTAAGTCTAACATATTCAATAGAGACCTAGTCGACCTCAGTCCTACGTCTAAACTATGTTATTCCAATGCGCAGAGCGTATTGGGAAAATAGGAACTACACTACATGGCGCCCAACTTTTGGTAAGGCGATAATCTAACGCAAGATACTAGAGTAACTCAGTCGTGTTTTTTCACACAGACCCCTTTTTCCTGTAAAAACTCCTATAGACGTCTGGAGTGGGTGAAAGGTTAATAGACTTCATCAAAGAAATCGGAAAGAAGAGGATAGTCAGAACATAAAGAAAAGCACGTCAAGTCCAAAGACAAGGAACCTGCTCATCAAAGTAAAAAATTTCATTTTCCCAGAAAGAAGGTAGCCAGTATTAAAATAAAACATGCTGAGAATCCTGAGGACACAACTGAAAAACGGAGAGTGGGCCCATACAATGCTAGACAGCGCAGCGTAAGTGAGCATATCTCACAAGAACCTGATGAATCTTCTGGAGACAGTGGACACAAATGAATACATTCCCGCTTCAACACTATTGCCGGGAAAAACAGTGTGCTGTGAACTCCCCAGGCGGGGGAGCAACGTGAAGTTCTTTTTGCTGCCAGAGCCCGTGGTAGGACAGGGGGCTCAACGCTGACCGCAGCACACGGGACTCCAGGTACCAGGAGTCCGTGCACCTGAGCGGAGCTCCGCCCCATCATCATCTCAGTATTTAGTGTTGCGCAAGGTCACGCAGCGCGGGACGCAGCGCGGGACCAACGCCGGACTAAGCCCTGGACAAGGGCGGGACAGTCTGCGACAGTCTGCGACTGGTCAAGGCTGGGCTGGGCTACAACCCCTGCACGACTGTACCCATATTCAACAGACTTAATTACCATAGAGAACTGTGGACTATATATGGTAATTCTAATTTTTATAAGTGAATTAGCTGCTAGCGCTAATCATTGAAGTTGTACCCCGGACTATCATTTATTAATTTTTACTGGGTTTCTGCTTACTTTCATTTCAGTGCTTTTCAGATTTTTTTAAATTTGATCTATTTTCTTAACAAAGGCTTCCTATCATTGTATTGGTGTTAAGTGTTTTTTCCCTTGTAAAATGTCAAAAAATCTGGGAGGGAACGTCCGACCCACTGTAGCTACACTCGACAACTATCTGGTGAAAGTTGTTGACAAAATTAACAAAGAACGTAGATTATCTTTGGGACAGGGGATTGTCTTAGATCCACCGATCATCGCCACTGAGATACCAATTCCCCTGTCTACCTCTCAGTCCATCCCAGCTATAGATGATAGAGATGTGATAGGTTCTCCTGACAATTCAATTATCCAGGGCAGCATTGCCTCGGAGATACCACAGGATAACCAAGATACTAATGTTTCCATTAACGACTCTGAATTTCCCAGCACCCCAACCCCTAAAGTGCAAAGAGTATTGAGGTCAGGCAGACATTTAAGTAGACCCATGCTGCCAAAAAGGGGGGTAACCCGTAAGTATAAAATAAACACTGACTCTATATCAAAAGGAGTAGTTAACGACCTACATAGATCCCAGGATGATATAAGCCCCACCAATTTTACACTAGCTCCTGATCAGTTAGACGCTTTGATTGGTATCATTGATGCCAAGCTAGAAAAAATTGTACTACCCCTATTGGATAAACTCGAGACAGTTTCTAGGGAATTGACACGCTTGGGGGGATTGGTGCAATCTAGTTTGAGTCCAAACATTAGTCCCCCACCGGCCCCTATGGCGAGTGGTAGTACCAGTATGCCCATGCAGCTCAACAATAGCCCTTAGGAGCTGCTGCGGTTCGGCCTGACTCTTGTCCGCCCTCACAGCAAAGTAATATCCCAAACACAGCTGCCATGGTTCAGAGTCAAACTAATAAGCCCCCGCAGCCGACCACCAAAGGTTTAGCTAAAGTAACAGCGGCGATACCAGTATGCTACAATACCGTCCTCTTGTCTCTGCCATCTACCATGATTTCAGGTAATCGGACCACCAACGCAGATAGGGGGAAGTCCAAAACTCACGGCTATTCACATCCGAATCTTCCACCTGACTGTGCACCCTATGTGGCGGTACTGACCAACGTCCCGCCGGTCAGGGATGAGGGGCCCCATTGTGTAAACGAATCGCAGGAATCGCTTAAACACAAAAGCGTGGCATGGCTCAACCGTGAATGTGGCTTCCCAGTTGCCCTGGCGGACCAGATTTTGGTCACCACCAGAACCAACTGGATCGGTACTACCCCTAAGAATATTTCTGGAGATTGTATCATTATAAACTTTAGTAATCCCCACCTTGCAACTACTACTCTGATTAGAGCCACCTCCCGCCCCTGTAATGAGAATGGTATTTCTCTTCGCCCCCTGGGTTATTTTTATAGACAGTTCATAGGCCAACCCCACAGGGACGATGGGCGGATGAATAGGAGGGGTGCAGGTTTTTATAGTGAGCAAAGTGGATTCCAGGTGGACATTTCCAACCGTTTCCAATGTCTAAGTGGGCTAGATCTTAACGATTGACTGGAGCCTGGTTTGACTACTATTATTGTTAACAGGGAGGAGCAGGGTCCATGTGGTGGTGGACAGAGTTTTTATCCACTGGGGTGTACAACCATTGCCAGTGAAGTATGCACCCCTGTAGATTGTATGCCTGTGGCTATTGTGGGTGATACTGGTGGAGGTATGGAGAGTTCACCCAAGATTACTACCTCCGAGGTTAGCCCGCAGCTTGCACCTATTCAGCATGGTAGTGGTCGACCACCCTCTGGAGAAGGTTTTTGTAGCTGCCATTTTGCTAGTTGGAATATCGCAGGTATTAGGTCTAAATCGGATTGTCTGGGTTGGACAGAATTTTTAGCCTTATTTGAAATTATATGTTTCCAAGAAACTTGGAGCCTGGACTTTAAGGGCTATGATGGATTCTTCTCATATCAGCTACCCGCTATTGGATCTTCGTCGGGGAGAGCGAAAGGGGGCTTCCTGGTTTTGATTTCTGTTGAAACTCCTTTGTTGGTTAAAAAATATGTAAAAGTGGGGGTGCATTCTCAGATCCTGTGGTTGTACAATGCGGATGGTAGGAACATCCTTTTAATCAACTTTTATAATAACACTTTTGACAACACTAGGGACCAGGCGGTAAAAGCACTATCAAGTGCCCTCGACGATAATATTAAAGCTTCTAATGTCGTCTTTGATCTGTTTATGACAGGGGATTTTAATGCTGCCACTTGCCCTTTTTCTGATCTAAACCTATGCGGGGTGGTAAATTGTGAAGGAGAGGGAGTATTACATTTTCAACATAATCATTATGGGGAATCATTAAATCTCTTCCTCCATGGACACAATATGAATATTATGGATAATGAGAAAAACGATTGTGAGGAACACACCCCCACCTTCACAGGCCGTGGAGCTTCCTCAGTGATTGATTACATCTGTATCTCCTCGAGCCTAGAACCCTGGATTATGGCATCTAAAGTTGTAGATATGCAGCTTAGTGACATAATTGCTTGACTGTAGAGGCCCTGCTATGGGAAAACAAAGGGACTCCCAATACGGGGAGTATTAATAACATCGAACCCCACCGCCCCAATGGCATGAGAATCAGATGGAAAGGGGAAAAGGCTGAGATCAAGTCTGGTTCCATTATTAAAAGTTGTTTGTCAGGAATAGTAGGGATTTTAGACGACGGTGATGTCACTGCAAACTCTATAAAACGATTTATTTATATTAACTCTGTAATTGATTTTAAACTCACCATTCCCTCTAAGCATAAGGAAGGTCGCTTGCGGGGATGATTTAATCAAGCCTGTACATCAGCTCTTAAAGAATTAAAAATGGCACTAGCAGCCAAACCCAGAGACAAGAGCTTGGTTTTAAACCTCAGAGGAAGTTATAAGGAAACTTTAAAACGCAGGAAAGCGGAGCTCCAGCAGGATGCGTGGGACAATTTGGCAGAGGCCGCTGAACTGAACAACTGTACCCTGTTTTGGAAAACAATGAATTCCCCTTTTCTTAAAGATGAAAAAATCCCTGAATTAACGACCACCGTTCTTAGGGAAGAGTGGATTTCTCACTTCTCTAAAATCTTTGACTCAGGCAGTGTAAGGGAGGATACGGCGGTTAGATGGCCTCATCTGCCACTTAACATCTCCGTTCCATATGGTCCGGATGCCCGCCACCCCCTCTCAACACAATCCCCAAGGATGGGAAGTCGGACACAGGTTAGAACTTTTGGAAGGTGGGAGGGAGTCACCCTCCCGGCCGTATTTATTAAAATATGAAACAAAATTTAAAACATTAAATAAAAGTTTCATCATTATGTACAATTTTACATTTATTACATTTCGATGAAGACATGTTCTTTGGCTAACCTTAACAGATCTCTAATACAAAGGTTTCCTAGCCGAGTCTAACATCCTGAAAATGCATACATTCTAAATTAAAATTGTACATCCTAGCATTAAGGGCCAACGGCAAGGTCTTAACCGGTGTCAGATCCCTACTACCAGAACTCTCGCCCTCACGGTGTGAGTTCAAAGACAATGGTCTCAGACAATTATTTCTAATCAACTAGTGATTGCCTTCACTTAGTCATGGGGCATGTCCAATAGATCAGCCCAAGTACATTCAATGATAATACCATCAAATCAGAAACAGCAACAGCACTAATTATAAATAAAGGGCAATTTTAATTCATTGCAATCATGGCTATCTCCGTGTATAGCAGGAGAAATTTGGTTGCCCAAACTAAATTATGTGCAAGAAACAGAATATAGTGTGTTAAGATAGAAAAGTATAAAAAGAGCATAGACTAAAGAAAATTTTTAAATTCAAATACACAAGCAATAAATTTACACAGTGAACAGTTTGCAAATGGCCTGGCGTGTGATATTTTCAAACATAGTTTCTTATGGAGACAATGCTTCCAACTTTAAATTGCGCACAAGAGAGTCTAGCAACATCCAGGACAATGATACTATGGCGTCGACGTTTCGACTCGTCTTTGAGGCCTTATGGAGAGTTAAACCTTGGCCAGCGAGTCTTCATCAGGACTAGTAGTGTGGGCAGCCAGGGGAGTAGCAAGGCCCTGAAATAGATTAAATATATATATATATATAAGGCTGTTGCATAGCCAAAAGGAAAGTGTAGGCTCTAAATTTAATTTTGGCTTACCTAATCGGTGTGGGTGGCAGGGAGGGGTTGTATAATTCAATCTCACACCCAAGAGTAGGGAGTTTCTGCCTAAAAATAAATAAATAAATATGACAGAGGTCACTAGTATGGCCCTTCAGTGGGTATGATTCATTATTGGGACCTCTAGGATAAATTTTTACCTTATTCACAAAGTGAGTCTGGGTGGTGAATTAGGTCCAATCTTGCAGGCAATTAGTTCTCTGCTTCCTCAATATTCATGGGGAATTAATCCGATTCTATTTAAAAGTAAAGGGGAAGAACTCATAAGGAACGAATCTCAAAGAGCGACAGTCATCCTTTGTATGTAAGCAAGGATAATATCTTACCCATTACAGCTTCCACAGGCCCCTTTAATCGGCCAACATGAAGATAAGAAGGGGGATTGGGAGTATTGTGTCAGCGTCCGTCGGTACACGCTGCTGGTCGAATATCTAAGTGACCAAATGGGAAACGGGTCAGTTCCAACCGTTACCGAGTCCGAATGAGTAAAAAACAAGGCGGTTAAAAACCGCACTCACCAGTTGAGTAGTCTGTCCCAGCTCGGCGTTTAGTTCCGAGTGAGCCTGGCGTCCGTCATGGAAAGGGAAGACGGGCTCTAACAAAAATAACAGACTGTAGCTGCCGGTATCGCGGGAATAATAGACTTGAGTCTAATTTTAATTACGTGTTCATGGGGGTGTCTTTTAAAATCAAGAATTCACTATGCCTTGAAAGATAGTCAATTTACGTGCACATTTGAGATATTGAATAAGGGATATGAGAGTACACCTACTGTGTCGGCCATTTTGAAATGGGGTCAACGCTCAATGTGTGCATATAGTAACGTGTGAAAACATAATCATGTAAAGATATTATACGATTTCAAAATGATATACAAACATTTTAAATTCAGGTACACTTTAACATTTTGTCATGCACTTAACACTCAACAATAAATATTATCCCTCCAACACGTACATAGTAATACAATGTATAATGTGCAAATCTGCAAGTAAATCAACTCGTAGTTAAGTTGATTACATCTGGTATCTCGAATGGTCTCATTCAAATTTCATAATAAACTAAGCCTTCATATGGTACACATAATGTGAATTCTACTGGTTAGGGAAAAATAGCACCAGGCTGATATAGCCTATGATGCTTAATTATGTCATACTTGTCATAATGGATTAAACCCTAAGGAGAGATACCTGCCTATTTATTTCCTCCTGTTCATTAAGGCCCTGATTCACAGTGTTAAGAGAGTATATCCATTTGCATTCTCTTAGACTGAGTAGGTTTCCAAAATCGCCACCGCGTGCATGTGCTGTAACCTTCTCAATTACCCACCACCTGAGGCTGTTACAATCATGGTCAAAGGTGGTGAAATGGTCAACCAATGGGGCCCCTGGTGTTTTGCATCTAATGCGGCTGCAGTGCTGAAGAATTCTGCATTTCACTCTTTGGGTAGTTTGGCCCACATATAAAAACCCACAGGGGCATATGATCGCATAAATAACCCCTGCAGTATTGCAGTTACTGTGTTGTTTTAGGGTGTGCGTTGTGTTGTTGTGACAAAACGTGGTACATTCTTTAGTTAAGGGACATGCACGACACGATCCGCACTTCGTGTGCCCTTTGACTGGGGGCAAATCCCAGAGAGTAGTCTGTCCCACCCCTTGTCTCATAGGTAAGAGAGATCTGACCAAATGGTCCCTCACATTCATTGCCTTGCGGAATGCATGCAGTGGAGGGGGTGCTCCCCCAAGTTCCTCACTTACCAAGTGCCAATGGAGGTTGATCGATTTTTTAATGGCGCTGCTCTTAGTGTTAAAGGTGGTAACACACACTAGACGATCCTCGCTTTGTTTTTTGGGGGTTGGGGCCAGTAGATTTTCCCGATGATTGTGCCACGCCCTCTTGCGAGCTTTTTTAAGGAGTCGTGTAGGATATCCACGCTCTTGTAGTCTAACAAGGAGTAAGTAAGATTCCTCAAAGTAATCCTCCTTTTTCGAACAATTCCTCCGCAGCCTCAGAAATTGGCCAAATGGTAAATTGTCTCTGAGGTTGCGGGGGTGGTGACTCGTATACCTTAACAAAGTGTTACGCTCACTGCTCTTACGATATAGCGTAGTATACAGTTTGCCCTCTTCTGTTTTAATTTGAACATCCAGGAAATTAATTGAGGTACTATTGGATTCCAGGGTGAATTGTATATCATCAGAATAAGTATTAAGCCCTTTATGGAAATCGGTGAGTTGTTCATTACTTCCTTGCCAAATCAACAGTACATCATCGATGTAACGTGCCCATAGGGCGATGTGGTCATGGTATGGATTTTGCACATTAAGGACATATCTATGTTCAAATTCATTCATGTATATTATGGCCAAGTTGGGGGCAAAGCTTGCCCCCATCGCTACTCCTTTCGTTTGGACATAGAACTGGCCCAAAAATGTGAAGAAATTTTGTGTCATCGCTACCGTTAGTAATTGGATAATAAATTCAGTAGGGACGCGATGTGGTGTGGGTCTCTCATTTAAAACACTCTGGATGCAAGTTAATGCCAATTGTTGGGGAATGTTAGAATATAAGGACACAATGTCCATTGTGGCCAGTATATTTATCGCGGGGTCATATTTGCGACCGTCAACTAGCTTGATAACATTTGTTGTGTCTCTCAAATATGTTGGGGTAGACATAGCAATTGGTTTTAAAAATACATCTATGTATTTACAGAGAGGCTCCAATAGGGACCCGCACCCTGAAATAATTGGTCTTCCAGGGGGGTCTTCCATCCGCTTATGGACTTTTGGTAACGTATAGATTGTTGGCATACGTGGGTTCTGGTTGTTTAAAAATTCAAACTCCTGTTTGGTAATTATGCCATCCTCATGGGCTTTGGTTGTGATTCTGTTGATAAGTGCACCAATTCTTTTGGTCGGGTCGGATTTCAGGAGAGTGTAATTTCCTACTACAGATAGTTGGGACAATATTTCATTCTTGTATTTCTCAGCACTCTGGACAACAATCGCCCCCCCCTTGTCCGCGGGTTTTATCACGATGTTGTTATTATTTTTTAAAGTGGCCAGAGCTTCTCTCTCGGGTTTGGAGATGTTATATGATACATATCGTCTCTCGGTTAAGATTTTATCCACGTCCCGTAGCACTACCTGTTCATATGTTCTGATCTTATGATCCATCAAATGTATTGGAGGGTTAAATTTGGAGGGGGGCCTCAGGCCACTACCAGAAAAAACACTCTACTCTCTGGGATTTGCCCCCAGTCAAAGGGCACACGAAGTGCGGATCGTGTCGTGCATGTCCCTTAACTAAAGAATGTACCACGTTTTGTCACAACAACACAACGCACACCCTAAAACAACACAGTAACTGCAATACTGCAGGGGTTATTTATGCGATCATATGCCCCTGTGGGTTTTTATATGTGGGCCAAACTACCCAAAGAGTGAAATGCAGAATTCTTCAGCACTGCAGCCGCATTAGATGCAAAACACCAGGGGCCCCATTGGTTGACCATTTCACCACCTTTGACCATGATTGTAACAGCCTCAGGTGGTGGGTAATTGAGAAGGTTACAGCACATGCACGCGGTGGCGATTTTGGAAACCTACTCAGTCTAAGAGAATGCAAATGGATATACTCTCTTAACACTGTGAATCAGGGCCTTAATGAACAGGAGGAAATAAATAGGCAGGTATCTCTCCTTAGGGTTTAATCCATTATGACAAGTATGACATAATTAAGCATCATAGGCTATATCAGCCTGGTGCTATTTTTCCCTAACCAGTAGAATTCACATTATGTGTACCATATGAAGGCTTAGTTTATTATGAAATTTGAATGAGACCATTCGAGATACCAGATGTAATCAACTTAACTACGAGTTGATTTACTTGCAGATTTGCACATTATACATTGTATTACTATGTACGTGTTGGAGGGATAATATTTATTGTTGAGTGTTAAGTGCATGACAAAATGTTAAAGTGTACCTGAATTTAAAATGTTTGTATATCATTTTGAAATCGTATAATATCTTTACATGATTATGTTTTCACACGTTACTATATGCACACATTGAGCGTTGACCCCATTTCAAAATGGCCGACACAGTAGGTGTACTCTCATATCCCTTATTCAATATCTCAAATGTGCACGTAAATTGACTATCTTTCAAGGCATAGTGAATTCTTGATTTTAAAAGACACCCCCATGAACACGTAATTAAAATTAGACTCAAGTCTATTATTCCCGCGATACCGGCAGCTACAGTCTGTTATTTTTGTTAGAGCCCGTCTTCCCTTTCCATGACGGACGCCAGGCTCACTCGGAACTAAACGCCGAGCTGGGACAGACTACTCAACTGGTGAGTGCGGTTTTTAACCGCCTTGTTTTTTACTCATCCGGACTCGGTAACGGTTGGAACTGACCCGTTTCCCATTTGGTCACTTAGATATTCGACCAGCAGCGTGTACCGACGGACGCTGACACAATACTCCCAATCCCCCTTCTTATCTTCATGTTGGCCGATTAAAGGGGCCTGTGGAAGCTGTAATGGGTAAGATATTATCCTTGCTTACATACAAAGGATGACTGTCGCTCTTTGAGATTCGTTCCTTATGAGTTCTTCCCCTTTACTTTTAAATAGAATCGGATTAATTCCCCATGAATATTGAGGAAGCAGAGAACTAATTGCCTGCAAGATTGGACCTAATTCACCACCCAGACTCACTTTGTGAATAAGGTAAAAATTTATCCTAGAGGTCCCAATAATGAATCATACCCACTGAAGGGCCATACTAGTGACCTCTGTCATATTTATTTATTTATTTTTAGGCAGAAACTCCCTACTCTTGGGTGTGAGATTGAATTATACAACCCCTCCCTGCCACCCACACCGATTAGGTAAGCCAAAATTAAATTTAGAGCCTACACTTTCCTTTTGGCTATGCAACAGCCTTATATATATATATATATTTAATCTATTTCAGGGCCTTGCTACTCCCCTGGCTGCCCACACTACTAGTCCTGATGAAGACTCGCTGGCCAAGGTTTAACTCTCCATAAGGCCTCAAAGACGAGTCGAAACGTCGACGCCATAGTATCATTGTCCTGGATGTTGCTAGACTCTCTTGTGCGCAATTTAAAGTTGGAAGCATTGTCTCCATAAGAAACTATGTTTGAAAATATCACACGCCAGGCCATTTGCAAACTGTTCACTGTGTAAATTTATTGCTTGTGTATTTGAATTTAAAAATTTTCTTTAGTCTATGCTCTTTTTATACTTTTCTATCTTAACACACTATATTCTGTTTCTTGCACATAATTTAGTTTGGGCAACCAAATTTCTCCTGCTATACACGGAGATAGCCATGATTGCAATGAATTAAAATTGCCCTTTATTTATAATTAGTGCTGTTGCTGTTTCTGATTTGATGGTATTATCATTGAATGTACTTGGGCTGATCTATTGGACATGCCCCATGACTAAGTGAAGGCAATCACTAGTTGATTAGAAATAATTGTCTGAGACCATTGTCTTTGAACTGCGTTTACTACCCGGGTCTCTTTGACACTCTGGGTTACCCCATTGTATTAATGGTTACCTTAAAGCAGTGATACTGCGAGGGTTTTTTGTTTGTTAAATGTTACTGTAATGTCAATCACTGTTGTATCCCTTGTAAAGTGTGTATTGAATGATTTAAACGTTAGTAATGTCAGATAAAGAGACCCTCTCATACAGCGAGGACTATATTGAAAAACTTCTACAAGAGGAAGGAGGCGGCAGCCTCTTGCCAGATAGTGTCTCTATCGGCAATTTGTCCCTGAATGAGAAAGTTTCCAAATTAGAACGTCTGGAAAAGAAACTTATACGAACCAGGCTCCATGGGCATACATTAGCGAAATATTTGCGTTCCAATGTGATACCAATTGGGTTACAGGTACGGAACGAGCCTGCAATTTTCCTTGAGAACCCTAAGTTCAAGGACAACTTTAGTCTCATATCCAACACCTGTTCAAGACATTGGATGGTGTTGGGTATTGAGACTGCTGTGGAAGAGGTTGAACGTTTAACAAGAGAAATTGCTGACCTCAGGAAGGAGATCACTGAGGACAAAGCTCTAGCTAATGCCAAAGAGGCACTGGAGCGGTTAGATAAAACTTTGAGGGAATTTGACCTATACACACAAAGTACCAAGCTGGACAAAGTTGCCAAGGATATAAATTCCTATGATAGAAAGGTTACATACCCCTACCTCCAAGAAGGCTATTACACCAAAGACCAGCGGGGTGGTTTAACCAGTAGAGGGAGGGGTGGATACAGACGTTTCAACACCTTTTCAGGTTCATCATATTCTAGTGGCTCTGACAGTGAATCTGAACGCCCGGGAACAAGTACGGGTGGTGCTATAAATAACGCCGAACAAAATCCCCCTGAACAACAACCTTTTTTAACAGAGGACCAATGGTGGGGAACACGAGGGAGGGGACGCCCCTGGGGCAGACCCAGGGGACAGCGCCCTACTCATTGGAATCGAGGTGCAGGGAGGGGGAACAAACAGGTCCAATTCCAACAGGACTCCCATGGCGAAATTCGCACACGACGACAACATTACAGGTGGTAAGACAGGTTCCGGATAATCCGGTCATTAACATCTCTGACTACCAACTCAATGAAAGCGAGCAAGAAATCTTGTGCAAGGGATTATCCTTCGTCCCCACCTCTATGCCTGATAATTTCACTCTCAGGATGGAACTCCAGCAGTTCTTCAGGAAAGTGAGATTGAAGCACTATTTCCTAAAAGTCCCTTTCCAACCTGTTTTTTCTGGTAGTGGCCTGAGGCCCCCCTCCAAATTTAACCCTCCAATACATTTGATGGATCATAAGATCAGAACATATGAACAGGTAGTGCTACGGGACGTGGATAAGATCTTAACCGAGAGACGATATGTATCATATAACATCTCCAAACCCGAGAGAGAAGCTCTGGCCACTTTAAAAAATAATAACAACATCGTGATAAAACCCGCGGACAAGGGGGGGGCGATTGTTGTCCAGAGTGCTGAGAAATACAAGAATGAAATATTGTCCCAACTATCTGTAGTAGGAAATTACACTCTCCTGAAATCCGACCCGACCAAAAGAATTGGTGCACTTATCAACAGAATCACAACCAAAGCCCATGAGGATGGCATAATTACCAAACAGGAGTTTGAATTTTTAAACAACCAGAACCCACGTATGCCAACAATCTATACGTTACCAAAAGTCCATAAGCGGATGGAAGACCCCCCTGGAAGACCAATTATTTCAGGGTGCGGGTCCCTATTGGAGCCTCTCTGTAAATACATAGATGTATTTTTAAAACCAATTGCTATGTCTACCCCAACATATTTGAGAGACACAACAAATGTTATCAAGCTAGTTGACGGTCGCAAATATGACCCCGCGATAAATATACTGGCCACAATGGACATTGTGTCCTTATATTCTAACATTCCCCAACAATTGGCATTAACTTGCATCCAGAGTGTTTTAAATGAGAGACCCACACCACATCGCGTCCCTACTGAATTTATTATCCAATTACTAACGGTAGCGATGACACAAAATTTCTTCACATTTTTGGGCCAGTTCTATGTCCAAACGAAAGGAGTAGCGATGGGGGCAAGCTTTGCCCCCAACTTGGCCATAATATACATGAATGAATTTGAACATAGATATTTCCTTAATGTGCAAAATCCATACCATGACCACATCGCCCTATGGGCACGTTACATCGATGATGTACTGTTGATTTGGCAAGGAAGTAATGAACAACTCACCGATTTCCATAAAGGGCTTAATACTTATTCTGATGATATACAATTCACCCTGGAATCCAATAGTACCTCAATTAATTTCCTGGATGTTCAAATTAAAACAGAAGAGGGCAAACTGTATACTACGCTATATCGTAAGAGCAGTGAGCGTAACACTTTGTTAAGGTATACGAGTCACCACCCCCGCAACCTCAGAGACAATTTACCATTTGGCCAATTTCTGAGGCTGCGGAGGAATTGTTCGAAAAAGGAGGATTACTTTGAGGAATCTTCCTTCCTCCTTGTTAGACTACAAGAGCGTGGATATCCTACACGACTCCTTAAAAAAGCTCGCAAGAGGGCGTGGCACAATCATCGGGAAAATCTACTGGCCCCAACCCCCAAAAAACAAAGCGAGGATCGTCTAGTGTGTGTTACCACCTTTAACACTAAGAGCAGCGCCATTAAAAAATCGATCAACCTCCATTGGCACTTGGTAAGTGAGGAACTTGGGGGAGCACCCCCTCCACTGCATGCATTCCGCAAGGCAATGAATGTGAGGGACCATTTGGTCAGATCTCTCTTACCTATGAGACAAGGGGTGGGACAGACTACTCTCTGGGATTTGCCCCCAGTCAAAGGGCACACGAAGTGCAGATCATGTCGTGCATGTCCCTTAACTAAAGAATGTACCACGTTTTGTCACAACAACACAACGCACACCCTAAAACAACACAGTAACTGCAATACTGCAGGGGTTATTTATGCGATCATATGCCCCTGTGGGTTTTTATATGTGGGCCAAACTACCCAAAGAGTGAAATGCAGAATTCTTCAGCACTGCAGCCGCATTAGATGCAAAACACCAGGGGCCCCATTGGTTGACCATTTCACCACCTTTGACCATGATTGTAACAGCCTCAGGTGGTGGGTAATTGAGAAGGTTACAGCACATGCACGCGGTGGCGATTTTGGAAACCTACTCAGTCTAAGAGAATGCAAATGGATATACTCTCTTAACACTGTGAATCAGGGCCTTAATGAACAGGAGGAAATAAATAGGCAGGTATCTCTCCTTAGGGTTTAATCCATTATGACAAGTATGAAATAATTAAGCATCATAGGCTATATCAGCCTGGTGCTATTTTTCCCTAACCAGTAGAATTCACATTATGTGTACCATATGAAGGCTTAGTTTATTATGAAATTTGAATGAGACCATTCGAGATACCAGATGTAATCAACTTAACTACGAGTTGATTTACTTGCAGATTTGCACATTATACATTGTATTACTATGTACGTGTTGGAGGGATAATATTTATTGTTGAGTGTTAAGTGCATGACAAAATGTTAAAGTGTACCTGAATTTAAAATGTTTGTATATCATTTTGAAATCGTATAATATCTTTACATGATTATGTTTTCACACGTTACTATATGCACACATTGAGCGTTGACCCCATTTCAAAATGGCCGACACAGTAGGTGTACTCTCATATCCCTTATTCAATATCTCAAATGTGCACGTAAATTGACTATCTTTCAAGGCATAGTGAATTCTTGATTTTAAAAGACACCCCCATGAACACGTAATTAAAATTAGACTCAAGTCTATTATTCCCGCGATACCGGCAGCTACAGTCTGTTATTTTTGTTAGAGCCCGTCTTCCCTTTCCATGATGGACGCCAGGCTCACTCGGAACTAAACGCCGAGCTGGGACAGACTACTCAACTGGTGAGTGCGGTTTTTAACCGCCTTGTTTTTTACTCATCCAGACTCGGTAACGGTTGGAACTGACCCGTTTCCCATTTGGTCACTTAGATATTCGACCAGCAGCGTGTACCGACGGACGCTGACACAATACTCCCAATCCCCCTTCTTATCTTCATGTTGGCCGATTAAAGGGGCCTGTGGAAGCTGTAATGGGTAAGATATTATCCTTGCTTACATACAAAGGATGACTGTCGCTCTTTGAGATTCGTTCCTTATGAGTTCTTCCCCTTTACTTTTAAATAGAATCGGAGTAAATTCCCCATGAATATTGAGGAAGCAGAGAACTAATTGCCTGCAAGATTGGACCTAATTCACCACCCAGACTCACTTTGTGAATAAGGTAAAAATTTATCCTAGAGGTCCCAATAATGAATCATACCCACTGAAGGGCCATACTAGTGACCTCTGTCATATTTATTTATTTATTTTTAGGCAGAAACTCCCTACTCTTGGGTGTGAGATTGAATTATACAACCCCTCCCTGCCACCCACACCGATTAGGTAAGCCAAAATTAAATTTAGAGCCTACACTTTCCTTTTGGCTATGCAACAGCCTTATATATATATATATATATATTTAATCTATTTCAGGGCCTTGCTACTCCCCTGGCTGCCCACACTACTAGTCCTGATGAAGACTCGCTGGCCAAGGTTTAACTCTCCATAAGGCCTCAAAGACGAGTCGAAACTTCAACGCCATAGTATCATTGTCCTGGATGTTGCTAGACTCTCTTGTGCGCAATTTAAAGTTGGAAGCATTGTCTCCATAAGAAACTATGTTTGAAAATATCACACGCCAGGCCATTTGCAAACTGTTCACTGTGTAAATTTATTGCTTGTGTATTTGAATTTAAAAATTTTCTTTAGTCTATGCTCTTTTTATACTTTTCTATCTTAACACACTATATTCTGTTTCTTGCACATAATTTAGTTTGGGCAACCAAATTTCTCCTGCTATACACGGAGATAGCCATGATTGCAATGAATTAAAATTGCCCTTTATTTATAATTAGTGCTGTTGCTGTTTCTGATTTGATGGTATTATCATTGAATGTACTTGGGCTGATCTATTGGACATGCCCCATGACTAAGTGAAGGCAATCACTAGTTGATTAGAAATAATTGTCTGAGACCATTGTCTTTGAACTGCGTTTACTACCCGGGTCTCTTTGACACTCTGGGTTACCCCATTGTATTAATGCTCACGGTGTGAGTGGCGCATGCGCAGAGGACTCTACCCTCATTGCCAACTGTAACTTCCCTTGTCGTGGTGGGGGCCCCCTTTCCACTCGACGCCATCTTAAAGGTCGTCCGAGTTCCCGTGTGAGGTATCTGTAGGAAGGACAGCGTGGACTCCCCCCCATCCCCACACTCTCTATCCGCCGTCGCGGATATCTGGCCCCCATGAAATTAGTAGGATGGGCATCTAGCCGCCTCCCCCCTGGGAGGGGCCTCTGGCCGTCTCCCCCTAGGCGACCCATCCTTAGTGGGTGCCGCCTCCCCGTGGAAGGGGCCAATGGCCGCCTCCCCCTGGGCGCTCCCATCCATTCTGGGTGGCGCCCCCCTCTAGGGACCTTGAAATTACTGCTCATCGATCATGACCTTACCGCCACAGGCAGGATAGTTGACCGACTATCCGGCCCCCTCTACCCCTCCTAAAGGTCATGCTTCCTTAAACCCCTTAGCCATGCTATGAAGTCTCCTATGAGTAAGTCATTCCTCTCCCTGGACAGGTGAACCCCATCATTCAGATACATGTGATCACCCCAAATACACCCATGAGGAATGCTATGCAACTGCGAAGAGCGAAACAATTTACCAATTTTATTGTTAACCCTTTTCACCGAATGGTTCAGTGCTGACACCGAAAGGCCCCCCCGCCATACCTTCCTGGGAATCATGTGGGACCAGGCAATCGTGCACCCCGGGAGTCTTTTAGCCAACCAGCTAACAGCCGACAAAACTTGTTCCAATAACACTCGTCTACCCAGTGTCACCAAGTCATTGCCCCCCAGGTGTACTATGACTACAGATGGCGATGACCTTTGCCGCCCTAAGAGACCCTCAAAAAAATGATTCGAATTGGTCAAAACAGAGCCCACCCTTCCCATGGAAGGCCACTCTGTACCCGTATTCCCCAGCTGCGTGAGTCGCATCACCTGCTTTATATACGTCTCCGGCGCGCCTCACATATGAGTGGCCCACGACCCATACCACTCTCTCTCCAGACGGTGATCCTTGACCGCTGGTCTCCTGGTGCTGGGTCGACTGCAAATTCCGCCCCGCGTGACAGGCTCGTGAAACTGTAATTCAAACAAAAGACAAGAAGCGTGAGTGCATGTCAATTGATCTCTACAACATGTGCAATCGCACATACCTTTTGAAGCAATTCGAGGACCATCGTCCCAGCTGTTTTACTTCCTCCGCACTCTGACCCCTGGCTGTAGCCTCAGTATCAGCCCCTATCCTGAAGGAGTGGGTCCCAAAATCGCACGGGTCCATGCCCGCAGCAGCGATTGTCAGTGCTAGCACCCTCTGAAACTGAAATCTCGTCAGTGGGGTGCCATCCTTGTGCCTCAGCGAACTCCCCCCCCATGTATCCGCCCTCAGTGCCAGGTATTCCTCTATACACTTTATCGGGCATGTGGGGGACCCTCGCAAGCGCTGCACAACAACACTATTTCCCATAGCTCCCTGGTCAGTTTTGGACCTGGCTATCGAGATCACCATTGAATCACCCCTAATCTGGACGTGATCCCTGCACAAGCCTCCCTCCACCTCTTTCTTGTTCCTTGCGACAAGTTCACTCACTCGCATAGCCCATGGAATGCCAATGCAAAAGCTGCGCGGAACAGAACTGCTTCGAAATGGGAGGAGCACGTCTCCTCCAGTTTTGCTACGAGTAGAGACAACCTGTCTAAGCCAATCGGGCGCCTCGCATCTTGCTTGCGACCCTCGAGGCGCTGCCAGCCGCGAAGGGCTTTCTTAACCAAAAAGGAACCCGTCGGGTCTTTTATGCCATGCACCTGCGCCATGAATGAAATGGCCGCCCTATGCCTACTGGCCGTTGCCGCTGATCGGCCTTCTTTGTGCAGCGCTACCAGGAACCCCAGGAAGGATTCCTACTGACCCCAGCTCTGACTCCCTGTTGGACCCAAAAATGTGCAGTAGGAACTAAACGTTCCTTCGTATGCCTTCCTTGTCCTGGGGGCTAAGCTTGCTGCCACAAGGTCTTGTAATCCGGGGCACCGATTAGCCATAGCGCTTCGGGGAATGGTGCCACCACTAGGTCCGCTGTAGGTAGATAGCCCCTGAACGCCTGCATATGTGAACGAGAGAGTGCATCAGCTGCATGATTCAGTATGCCTGGCACATGTTTCGCCCTGAACTGTACATTCAATCTCATGCAAAGCAGTACAACTTCCTTCAACAATCTCAAGATCCATTTGCAGCGTGCTGCCTGTTGGTTAATGCACTCGACAACAGTCATATTATCAGACCAAAACACCACCGAGCGGTCCCTGAAGTCGTCTGGCCATGCCATCAGAGCAACCCAAATGGGGAATAACTCCAGGAACCCAATGTTACCTGTGAGGCCGCTGGAGTGCCACCACGTCGGCCATGTTTGCGCCGACCATCGGTTACCAAAGATGGCGCCAAATCCCACACTCCCAGCTGAGTCAGTCCACAGACCTAGTTCATCTGAAGACGCTGGTGGCTTGTTCCACACAACTCGACCTTTGAAGTCCGCCAGAAATGCCAACCAAATGCGCATATCCTGGCGAACCTCTGCCGACAGTCTCGTACGGTGGTGTCCCTCCTTGAGACCAACCATAGCTTGTGCAATAGAGCGCGAGAAGGGGCGGGCCATTGGTATCACCTGCAAGGCAAAGTTA
This sequence comes from Lissotriton vulgaris, assembly GCF_964263255.1. Classification (NCBI taxonomy): domain Eukaryota; kingdom Metazoa; phylum Chordata; class Amphibia; order Caudata; family Salamandridae; genus Lissotriton; species Lissotriton vulgaris. The sequence continues at coordinate 59,831 of NW_028250387.1, forward strand.
AGCTGACCCACTGTTTGCTGTAACTGGTGCAGGGTCACTTTCTCCTTGCCCAGGCATTGCGTCAAGGAAGCCCTAAACTTGGCCACCTTCTCCATCGGTAAACGGAAACATCCCTCCACAGAATCGAGCTCAATTCCCAGAAACTCCAGTGAAGTAGATGGTCCAACCGTCTTACCTGGTGCCAATGGGACTCCGAACTCCCGCATGAGGATGCAGAAGTCCTGCAGCGCCTGCGCACATTTCGTATCGCCGGCTGCTCCCAAGAACAGGAAGTCATCCAGATAGTGCATAAAATGCCTATGCCCTGTGGCCTCGGTGAATGCCCACTCTAAAAAACAGCTGAACATTTCAAAATAGGCACAAGAAATGGAGCAACCCATAGGCATGCATTTATCCATGCAATAACTCCCTTGGAATGCAAAACCTAGCAAGTGCTGATCCTGCGGGTGTACCGGGAGCAACCGAAACGCCGATTCGATATCTGATTTCGCCATCAGCGCCCCGGAGCCCAGGCGATTTAACATGGCCACGGCATCATCGAACGATGCGTACCGCACTGAACAAACTTCTGGGTCAATGGCTTCGTTCACCGAGGCACCCCTTGGAGCAGACAGGTTATGAATAAGTCTAAACTCCCCTGGGTCTTTCTTCGGGACAACCCCTAATGGGGAACAGATGAACTCCGCCACCGGCGGGTGATGGAAAGGCCCTGCCACCCGCCCTAAGCTGACTTCTTTTGCAATTTTCTTCTCTGCCACGCTTGGGTTGTGCTGTACCGATAACTGGTTTTTACAAAAGGAGTTCCCCCGAAAATCCCCCGCCGGGATGTGGAAGCCATGTAAGAATCCCTTCCTCAACACCCCAGCGGATACATGATCAGGGTATTTGTTCAACCAAGGAGTCAGAGCCATGATATCAACGGGTGTAGGCAATCGGTCACAACGTCCTACCTCACTCCTGCTTAGACCCTTTTTTACCTCCCGTCCCGCTATTTTTAGATCTACATGTACTCTCCGGGTGTGAGGAATTCCCACAGCCCGCACACGCATGCCTGAACCTACATGTTCCCTGCGGTCTGTTACAGTTGCCTCGATTGAAGCCCCAACAAACCCCACGCTTGCTGCCATTCCCGCCGGTCTTGGGCTGGTAATCCCCACCGGCGCCCGCTCGAAAGGGCACAGCGGGCTTTTGGCGAACGAACCCTGACCCGCTCCCGCCTGGCGAGGACGTACCTGCCGCCCCTGGCAAGAGCTGTTTGTGCCATGACACCGAGTCCAGGCAATCCCAAGTCAAAGTAGCATCGAATTCTTTCGCTTTCCGGAATTTCATATCATAACCTTTCCATTCCTCCCCCTCATACATTGAATAAAAATCCATAATACGATTTTGATAGCAAGTTAACTCAGTCATTAGCTCGGGTTTACGTTCCCCCATGACTGCAGTAAATATAGAAAAGGCCTTAACCCAGTTCATTACTGTCTCATCCACCCTGAATTCCGCCATCTTGGCGCGCCAGACGCTCGGGTGCCATAATTCCTTCTGGGTTTTAGCATATTCCATCTCGTGATGGTCAGTCAATAATGAAAACATGTTAACATATTTGTCTCCCCATATTAACTCTTTCGTGGCCATAGGGATGTGCTGTGCCACCCTCTCCCGTCTTGAGGGTAAGGAACCCTCCCCCGCCATTGGCAATGCGAGCTTACCAGGTTCGGCCGTTGTTCCCGCCGTTTTCTCGTGACCAACTGCAGGTCCTACCGGTGCCACTTGTGGGGAAACAAGAGGAACATTCGCCGTTGCGGCATCTCTCGACTGCCGCAATTGCTCGATTATTAGTCTGGCCTCCTCGGCCGGGTCTCCCGGGGCCACTGCTCCCCCTGCTTTTTTCTTGAGCCACGCTGCCAACTGGATGACCAATTCGGGAGGCATCTCCTCATCCTTAGCGGGAGTAATCACAACCGGGATCGGCTGACCCCTATCTGGGTTTGGTACCGGGTTGTCTGCCGGCATGACGGGGGCGACTGGGGCAACCTCTGGAACCGGGACCTCCCCCGAAACCGCCCTCTTCTTGGCCCGTTTCCCTCTACCCTCGGGGACGACTCCCGGCAAGGCCGGGCCTATTACCTTCTTAGGGTGACCCGGGTTGCTCAGTGCTGCCAGCTGTTTTTTGACCTCCGCCAAACCTCGACCGATCGATTGGACCTGTCCGAGTTTTCGGTCCATGCAAGCCATCCGGTTCGACAATAGGCGTAACACCTTATCCGTCTCGGAACCCTTTCCTGCTTTCTTGCCAGCCATGGTTTCGAGTATTCTGCTCCTAGTCGATCAACGAGGTCCTGGATTCTTCGTACTCCAAAATAACTGAAAGAGAAACAACAAGATTACAAGTTCTCAAAATTGCCGCTTGTTCCATCGAGGGCTCACGAGCAACGAGTGGGTGCAGCCTTCAGAGCACAGGAACAAGAGGACGCTTCTTCGGATTCCCGCTCTATTTATTCCTCTGCGGGCGGGCGTGTACCCTCCTCTGGTACGCCTACTGGGCGTGGTCTTCGGTGTAGGTGTCTAGGACAACCCCTCTTGGGCGGGAAAAGGCGCACCCCGGCTACGCCGCTTCGGGCATACCAGCCGAGCCACGCCCCCCGCCCAAAATGGTTTCCCGGGAGGATCGGGGCACCCAACCATACGTTCGGGGGGACCGAGTGGTCGCCCCTTTCCATAGGTCTTAGATAGTATCAGGGCTAGTAAAGGGGGGAAAGCACAGGGTCCGGACGGGGTCCCAATCGATGTTTATAAACTAGTACCCGAGGTATGGGGTCCACTTTTAACAAATATTTTTAATGCTGCAGGCTGCAATGAGGTGCCCCCCACATGGGAAGAATCGATTATTATTCCAATATTTAAGAAAGGCAATCTGGGGATTTTAAGAACTATCGCCCGATTTCCTTGCTGGATTCTTCCGTAAAAATCATGAGCAGAGTTCTCATGGTAAGATTAGAAGAATGGGTGGAGGAGAATGGTATACTGGCTGACAGTCAATTTGGTTTCAGGAAAAGCCGTGGAACGATAGAGCAATGTCTTAACCTAGACTTGCTTATCAGCAAATATACCCTAGCAAAAACAGGCTCTATTTATCTCTGCTTTGCGGATTTAAGTAGTGCCTTCGATCTAGTGGATCACGCCATCCTGTGGGCCAAGCTTATTGAAATGGGGGCTCGTGAGGGTATCGTATTTTTACTGGCACCGGTGTACACCAAATTACGTGCTTGTGTACGTTACGGTACCATAGGGGAATGCACCACCAAGTTTAAAATCGGGCGTGGAGTTAGACAGGGATGTGTGTTGGCCCCACTGCTTTTTATTCTTTTTATCAACAAGATAAACTCCACCTTAAAATCTATGTCAGTGGATGCTCCCACAATACACGAAGACCGCATCCCAGTTTTATTATACGCGGACGACGCGGTTCTAATTTCACGCACCCCCATAGGCCTTCAACGGTTGATGGATGGTTTTTCCCTATTTATTAAAGGAAGAAAGCTAGTGATTAACAAATCCAAAACCTGTGTAATGGAATGTGGGCGGAGGAACGGAAAGAAGCCCTTTTCATATTTCATTGACTGGCAGAAGGTTCAACTTGTTGATAATTTTTCTTATCTGGGGGTTACATTTTCAAACAACAAATATAACAAATGGTCTAGCGAGCACAATAATGTAAGGTCTAAGATGGCCAGGAGTTCAAATGGCATATTTACGTTGGCCACGAAGTTGGGTGACAGGCGTGTCTATGACATGCTTAAAATATTTCAGTCCCGATGCCTATCTACGGCCTTGTACGGAGCCGGTATCTGGGGCTACGCCCCGGTGGGACCGCTTTAAGTAGAGGAGAATACTTTTCTAAAGAGACTTTTGTGTCTACCCAGCTCAGTTTCCAACGTTTTGGTGCACAAAGAATCGGGTATTTTCCATCTTTCCGATTTGATTCTACTGAGACCACTTATGCTTTGGCGCTCGATATGGATGAAAGAAGAGACGTCATTGTGTAGATCAATTATATCCTATTGCTTGTCCCTGTATAACTATCAAAGGATCCCATCGCTAAAATATAACGTGGACAGTTTTCGCAAGGGTTTTGGCCTGGATGTTTTTACTGACCATTGTGGTGCCTCTGATCTAGCCAAACATGAAATCAAGAACTCTTTTTTAAATCACCAAGCTTACACACGGCACCAAGACAGTGTTGAACTTTCCTCTTGCATTCTATACCATGATTTAAATGATTTTTTGGGCTATCAACCGAACTTATCGCAGGTGACTTGGAAGGCCCACCGGTATGTGTTGACTAGATTGAGAACTGGGATAGTCCACAATTTAGTGGCCTTCCCACAACAGCGTTCACCCCCTGTTGGCCCCTCCCATGTGATAACATTTGTTTACAAAGCACTATGCACTTTCTTTTGTTTTGTCAACTGTATAAATACTTGCGGATTGCTTATCTTAAACCTGTGTTTGTAAAGTTTGGAGTTAGGACTGTAAAAGACTCCATGAGACTGCTTTTTAACCTTCATCATCCTGATGTCTGTTTTTACACAGCTACCTTCCTTTTAAAATCAATTAATGCTAGGAAAAGTATGCAGTTTTAACTATTATTAATTTATCTGTATAGTTTGCGTTAGTATGGGCACCGCTTTTTTAACTGTATTTTGTATGTTGTGCTTTTATGGACTTGTTTCTTGTTCCGAATAAAGCTTTATGAAATGAAAAAAAATGAATACATTCAAGTGGAAACTTGCAGACACCCGAGTGAGCCTGCCCCATAAACTATATGAAATAACATTACGTATAGAGGGAGATAAAAGTAGGAAAATAAAAGGGAGAATCTATCTAAAGGCTATGATATCCTTCTAGCAGAGAAAGACTGGCCACCAGAGTGTGTCAGGGAGTGCCCCACATGGCAAAGAAATGTTTCATAAGAAATACACACTTGCTAGAAAATGGGCAGTGGCCCAAGCCACTGCATTATATCAAAATCATGTACAATGGGATGAGGATTCTCCTCACCATAAAATCCAGTAAAAAAATCAACCTACTGCACAGAGGCAGTATCCTGTTAAGCAAGAAGCTAAAAAACAAGTAAAAGAAATTTTAGATCAACTTGAATATCAGGGGGTGATTGAAATATGCACCTCACAAATGAACAATCCTTTGTTTCCTGTCTCCAAGCCAGACGATTCATATTGCTTTTTTTGGACTATAGACATCTAAACTCCTGCTGTAAAACTTTTGCAGTACAAAACTCACACAGTGCAGCACTACTGAATAAAATTGTTCGCAAAAAATATAAAACAACATTAGATATTTCAAATAGTTTCTTCTTTCAAAACATAGCACCTGAAAGCAGTTATTTGACTGCTTTCTCCAGCATGGGGACCCAAAACGATTTTGGCGTCTCCTACAGGGATTCAAGAACAGCTCAGGATTATTTTCAGCCAGGGTAACAGAGTTACTACAAATGTATGATGATGAGGCATTATCCTATGTCGATGACATCTATCTTACAGACGATGACCTGGAGACTCACTTGAAAAGAGTGAACACCACAATACTTGGGTTCGCATCTGAAGGGTACAAATTTAACTTTAAAAAATCACGAATTGCCCATCTAACTGTCCTATTTTTAGGATATGAATTATCAAGTGAAGGCAAAAGCCTAGCAGACAATTTCTTAGAGAAGTGTGCAGTACTCCAAGCTCCAAAAACGCTGAAGAACTTACAATCAATACTAGGTTTCCTGAATCTTGGAAGAACATACATTCTAAATTATGCAGAGAGGGTTAAACCTCTCTACGAACTAATAAAACCTGATTTTAAACCACTTAATTGGACTTCAAAAAACACACAGAAATTTTAAGATCATTACAGACAGACATGTTAACTAAAACAAAACTGCAAACACGCGCAAACGAACGCAACCTTGTTATCCGAGTCATCCCAGGAAGATGCGGATTCACATACCTGACCTCTAATGAGCGAGAAATGGTACCAATAGCTTACAAATCACATTTGTACACACAAACTGAAATGAAATTCAGTTCAACTGAAAAAATTCTAACTGCGGTTCAAACTGCTGTAGCAAAAGAAAGAGCCCTAGCCCATGGAAAAAGGATATCTGTTTTAACAGCAGTATCAGCCCTTGAGGCGGTAACAATACCAGGTAATCCTAATGCTAAAGCTCTAGATCCAAAATGGATACAATGGGAAAATTCTCTTGTTACAGAAGACGTGACACACGCATTCGATCTAAAAATGAAAAAACTAGAATATCTGGAATACGAAAATGAATGTCCTCTGCCGAACGAAATTCTGCCTCTCGAACAGTACACCTGTGTAATCTACACAGACAGATTTGCACAACACTACGTTGTGTAAAAACAGATTTACAATGCAGCGTGTGCGATTGTTAAAGGTCACTGGCGCTAAGGTAAATTCAGGACGATGGTCACTAAAACTGAATCTCTCATAAACTGTACAGCTCAGCGAGCTGAAATAAGATCTTTAAAGATGGCGCTTGAAAATGCCGATCGCTAATTCCAGACACTAATAGTGTGCGATTCGCATTACTGCATTCGATCTTACAATAATTCCATGCAGACCTGGATAAAAAAACGGTTACAAAGATGAGACAGGTGCCACAATAAAGCATAAAAAACTATGGGAACAAGTAGTTCTTTTGCAGAAGGAACTACAAAAGACTCACGTGATACATACGCAGAGTCTTCAACGTGATGGCGTTCACGTTGCAGGGAATGAATTGGCTGACAGAACCACAGCTGCAGCTGATCACTCGGCTTCCATAGCCACAAAAAAGCGTATGAAAAACAAATAGATGGCGAAATGCTGCTTGCAGTAAAAGCCTCAATGGAAGGCAATTATCCGGCATTACCTCTAAACTATTGACTCGGCAATACATACATAATTGATGCGAACTCCGTTCTGTTTGCTCATATCCCTGGATTGGGGGATAGAGTAATTCCAAACACGAACCGGAGAGTCTTCTTGATACAAGGAGCACACATGGGATTGGGTCTGAGGCACCAAGAGATCCTGAAATCTCTAATAGAATTACAATCACAATGCTGGTGGCCGGGGATGAGCGTAGAAAATTATAAATTTGCAATGAATTGTCAGGACTGCAACAGAGATCGCAGTTGTGAACCGGACCAGACACCAGCCCAGACACCACTATTAGACAGCATCAGGCTATCTATGCGCAGACGTCCAACCGGACAAATGCGGTCCCATAAAAATTAAGACGAGATTCATTTGGATGTGGCCCCAGCGCTCGGCTGACGCCAGAACTGTTATAAAAGATTTGCGAGTCTTTATCGGCACATACCCAATTGGCATGCTACATTCTGATTAAGGTCCTGCGTTTAGCTCTTGGGCTTACAAGGAGGCCATGGCCAGCATGGGCATTGCATTGTGATATTCTAGTCCATTCCATCCCGAGGGAAATGCTGTAGTAGAGAGAAAAAAATGGGACATAAAGCAATCTATAACAGCGAGGGTATTAGGTTCGGGTGACGTGTAAGCCTGGGCGGAGAACTACGCTCCGTTTGTGGAGTTTGTGAAGTTTCAGCAACTTCGCACTACGCGGAGAGCGCGAAGCTGTCGCCTACTTCGCAATCTACAGCGTAGCGTAGTAGTTTTTCTTCCTCGCGCGCTCAATAGCATTCTCGCGTGCGCGGTAATGACTTACCGTTGTTCTGCGTTCGCTTTCTCGCTTTTCTCTCCCGGTCACGTTCGCAACGATGTTTGGAATCCGGCCGCACAATCCAACCCGATTGTGAGAACGCGATAGCGTTATTCAGACACGCAAACACGTCATTAGGACGCGCGATCTTCCCTACAGCGCTATGTAGGTAAGATCGCGTTTCCGAACATGCAGAAACTGCAATCTGGCACAGAATATCTCTCGAGCATGTTAAAATTTTCTCAAAAATGTTCATTCAACCCCTCAGATTGTGATTTGGCTGTATATTTTTGGGCTAGGAGTCCTCTTTTTCTTTGTACTCTTTTTTTCAAGAGAAAGGAAGTGCCCCTGAGTCTCCAACTTCCTGTTCCTGTCCACCAGGCTCCTCCCAGTGCTTTGTCCATGTGGTGTTCACTTTCATTTGGAATTGGAGCTGGAAGGATCACTCTTTGTGTTTGTCTTCTGCATCATAGCATTTAATTGGATTTATTGTGGTATTTTGGATTTGAACTTTTCTTTCACAAGTAAGTTTGAGAATTGAGAATTGGTGTACTGTAAATGTTTTATTTGTGTGTTTGTTTTTTAACTAGTTTTCTGTGCTTCTCAATCTTTCTTAAAAATTATTATTGGCGGAGGCCTGTACTGTTTTGGTATGTTTGCACAGTGCTACAACGCGACCTTACAGTTTTTGTCTTCTTCGCGCGCTCAATGTGCGTGCTCGGGCGCGCGATCACAACGTTTTGTACAGTTCGCACCGCCGAACACGCCGAATTTGCATTCTCGCGAGCAGTATCTCTTGAGTTGCCTAAAACGTTCCCGAAAATGTAGATGCTGTTCATTTTGCTAAAAGAAACTCCTCAGGTTGTCATTTGCTTGTAGTTTTTGGAGCATGGACCACTTACTGTTTCTGTCCTCTATGTACCTTGTTGTTTGAGGGTGGCCTGACCATGTGGGCGGCTTGGAGGCCATTTTGTCAAGCCAAACATTGTCCTTTTGCCATAGGAATGTATTGTATATGTGTCTGTCTTCTCTTGATGAGTGGGGAAGAGGTAGCCAGCCTAATGGTGGAAAGCAGTGATACTGAGCCTGACCTGAACTTATCTCAATCTCAAAGTAGTACACATTCCACGCAAGAGGGAACACAGCAGAAAAGTGGTGAACAACAACCAGCGCCCGCAATAGTAGATGTTCAACAACCACCGCCCGCAATAGTAGATGCTCAACGAAAAGAACAACCACAACCACCACCTGTAATAGTAGTTGTTCCACAACCACCGCCCGCAATAGTAGATGTTGAACAAAAACAACTACCACAACCACCGCCTGCAATAGTTGTTCAAGAACCACCACTGGCAATAGAAGTTGTTTTTCCTCCCGAAGTCGGGGCAGTTCAGGAAATTGAGCCTGATGCAGAGCAAAAAGAGGCAGCACCTCATGCAGGAGATCTATTGGTTTCCAAATCCCCACCAAGGAAAAGGAGGGTTAGTCCATTGAGTTCTTCGCCAAGCATCCCTTCTGATGATCTTGACCTCAATTGGGAACCAGAACGATCTGAGCATGAGAGGGAGAGACATCCCAAGAAGACCAGGCTAGGGAAAAGGAAGGTTCCAGGAAGCCTACCACTTATGGAGTGCGATGTTCAGCAGCCGGATAATGATGGTGATGATGAGTCAGACCCAGTCAACACAAGTATTACTCCTGGCTCTGAGGACATGGAGACCAACATTTTAACCCTATCAAGAATGGCTGCGAGTAGGGATGTAGTAGCATGCATACCACCAACACAGGCCACACCAAAAGTACCTCCAGCTTCCATTTTTACATTTGCACAAAGCCGGCAGCGTCCTACATCCAGCACAAGTTCCACCTCAGCAGAAGAATGTAGTGGGACTACTGCGCAGCCACATAGTGAAGTTCACCACACAACCTCCAGTTCATCCGGCATTGGAAGTGGCACTTCTAGCAGGAGACAAAAGTTAAGCTCCACAGTGTGGGACTTCTTTACAGTTAGCGGAAATGAGGACAACATTGCTATATGCCCCATTTGTCATTCCTCTGTTAGTCGTGGTAAGCTTGGCACAAACTATGGTACCGGAGGCCAAATGACCCATATGAAAAAACACCACCCAATCCAGTGGGAGGACCACCTACGTATCATAAAAGCAGGAACCATTAATGTTGGTGGGGAAGCAGTAGAAGGTCCACGGGTAACCAGGCAGGATGAAGAGGGAGACATTCTATCTGGTAGTGGTACACTAACTACCCCTGTCCCACTCCCCAGCACTGCAGTGGTAGAACCCAGATCCTCCGGATCAGCAACATCTCAGTGGCACCAGAGTAAGAGTAACCCGGAGACACCAAGGAGTACGGGTGCAAAGTCTGCGACACGAAGTACTGCATCGGGCAGATCTGAAAGAAATACCAATCAGCGTACCATTCTTAGCATGTTTAGGCAGAAGGGAAAGTACGAGCGCAACCACCCAATAGCACGTTTGTACAATGCTAAGCTTGCTAAAATGTTAGCTCTGGACCTTCTCCCTTTTTCTTTTGTTGAAGGGATGGGTTTCCTGGAATTTGTGACAACCCTCTGCCCAAAACGGAATGTTCCCAGCCGCTACTATTTTGCCAGAGTTGCTGTTCCAGCACTACACCACAACGTGCTGGAATTGCTTGGAAAAGCCCTGCAGCAGAGTGCTGTGCATAGTATCCACCTGACAACAGACATGTGGAGTAGTAGCCAAGCCACAGATTACATGTGCAGCACTGCACACTGGATCTCTTTTTCAGGTGTTAGAGACAAGATATCTACAGGCATTGACACTACTGAGATTTTTAATAATACTCGCAAACATGCTACTGTAGCCATGTTTGCTATGGAGCAATCACATACTGCTGCAAACATTTTGGATGAGTTCAACAGCAAGGTCTTTGAATGGCTGCAACCAAGAGGCCTCAATATTGGTTTTGTTGCCACCAACAATGGCAGTAATGTAGCCATGGAAGATGGCCGCTATTTCAGGGTCCCGTGTTTAGCACACTGCATTAACATTGTGGTTCAAGACTTTCTGAATAGTGAAAGCAAAGTCAGCAACTTACTGACCATTTGCAGAAGAATCTGCATGCATTTCAATCATTCTTTTAAAGCCCGGAAGCAGCTACGGGTCATTCAACGTGAGTGTAACATGCCAGTCAAAGCACTCATCCAGGAGGTACCAACACGTTGGAACTCTACGTATTACATGCTCGAACGGCTGTTTGAGCAGAACATACCACTTAATGCTTATGTCATGACATGAAGATCAGGGGATAATGCTGTTAAAGCCATGACCGTTGAGATGTGGCAATGGGACCTCATTAAATGCCTGACTGAGATGCTACTTCCTTTTGAGGTCTTCACACGTGCAGTCAGCAGGAAGGACTGTACTATGAGCCAAGCAATCCCAGTGTTGTACATGCTTGAGCAAGAGCTGAAGGAGGTGTCTAAAACGTACGAAGGTGTGGAAGGAAAACATGAAGCATGTAATTTTGCGAAGTCCTTAGCAAGCCGCTTATCTGAGAATACAAGGATTCAAAATAAGATTTTGTCACATCAACATTACATTACTGCCACAATTTTGGATCCACGGTACAAATTATTTGTGAACAGTAATGCAGTAATTCATTTTTCAGAAGAGGATGTTTCCAAGTACAAAACTGTAATAGCCAAGGAAGCCACTGATTTAGAAAACGAACGGCTCTCAAATAGAGCCCTGCCAGTGCCAGCCCAGGACAGTGCAAGTACTACTGAGCATCCTACAGAGTCAAGTTCTTCTTCACAGCATGCGAGCAGTGCGTTTGCTTCCCAGCAGTCACCAACATAAACAATAACAGCAACCGCACCAACAGGATCTGATTCATTAGACACAAGCAATAAAATAGCTGCTTGGTTTCTAAATAAAGGGAGGGGGAAGTCCGTTGCTGTCGCAAAGCAAAAAGAGGACGAACAAACCAGAGCACCAATGAACATTGAGCGGATGGTCCAGGCCTATCTGGATGACACAACAGAGGTGTTCATGGAGCAAAGCCCATTGGTGTATTGGTATAGGACAAGAAGCCAATGGCCACTGCTCAGCAGACTGGCGATAAAGTATCTAGCTTGCCCTGTTGCAAGTGTCTGTTCTGAGCGTGTGTTCAGTGCTGCTGGTGCCATTGTGACTGTGAGAAGGACCAGTCTCTCGCCCAAAAGCGTGGAGAGGTTAACCATGATAAAAATGAAGCAGCACTTGATACCACCAGACTACAAAGTCCGTGAATCAGAGCTGGAAGAGGAGAGCGAGTCGGAAGAAATAAGGATTGGGTTACAGGACCTACTTCTGTGAGAAGAACCACCAGGGTTTGAGGACGAGCTCCTCCTCCCTGACAACTAGGCTTGGGAATTTTTACATTCTCCCTTCCTTTATTTCTCCCTTCCGTAGTTATTTGTGTGTATCTGTCTATCTGACTCAAACTTGAAAACCAACGCCATCTTCCTTTCTCTTTTAATTACCTATTGGAGTTGCACATCTGTGCATTTACTGTGCACTCCACTCATCAGAGTCCTGCTCCATCTTCCTGACTCACCCTAAATACATTTCCATCTTGCCATACTTTGGATGGAGATGGACAATAGTGCAATAATGTAGCCTCTAACAGTCCCTTCATAACAAGTGAAACGTACGTGACTACAGCCATCTTGTTTTGTTTCCAATCTGAAATTCATCACTGTCTTAAGGCTACACCTCTGTCTGCAGGCATACACAACTCTTCAATGTCAGAACTTGAGCAGGGCTCCAAAATTAAAGTAAACTCGTCCTTACTTTTAGAAGGCTCTGCTGCATCTGTGATCTGACAGTCACAAAGAAGAGAAAGACAGGTATATGAAATAAATGACGCCATACATTGCATTGGCTGCTTGCTGACTCAGAGCAAATGTGCATGAAGTCGAAGTATACTAGTTGTTTCAAAGTGCTTGTGCCTCGAGTGATGGTCAATGTTTCCATGTTGTTTAATAATATGTATCCAATTGTACTCCTACTACTGCAGGTGCAGTCTGAACTTGATCGTAGTCACTCAATACATACTTAGTTGCTGTTTTTGGTCAGTTGGAGAACACGTACACGTGCCACACCGGATGATGATGATGATGACCACCATACCATCTTTGCACGCTGTCAGTCAGTTTGATCAGAGATGATTGATGGACTATGTTCAGGAAGTGGAATACAAGGTAAACACACAACCAATCAAGAAGAAGCACAGCAGACCTAGGCTACATGTGTGTGCAGTGGTGGAATGGAATAGTGATATGATTGACATTGGCGCATTGATTTACAATTACATTAATCACTTGTTTTGGAAATACTCGGTTGATGTATATGCCTTTTGTCTGAAACTCTGAAAAAGGTAAATGGAGTTTGGGCCACAGACTCACATCCCGGTGTTGTGATGTGGCCCTGTAACTGTTCTGTGCTGGCTCCTATCTTGTTGTTCTTTCTGATGACTACTGTGCAACTAGAAGAGTAGAGTTAATCAATGTATCCAATTAGCCTCAGTCTGAAAATGTTCTCGCTCACGAGTCTTGTCTTTTTCGCACTACACCGTAATTGATTTTTATTTTTTTATTCTGTTAACTTATTTTGTAATACCCCATTTCTTCTTTCATCAACACTTACAGGCCGGCCTTTCACCCAGCGCTACTATTATACATGGAGCAACAACTCACACTTACCTTACCAATCCTCCTCATCATCATCATTCTGCCAGAGGCTCCCAAGAATGATATAATCAATCAATCAGTCACAACAGTGTCCATGGAAAGGAGGAAAAAAGGAATTACGAGATACAACTACACAGTTGGCCCTGGATAATACATTAACTTTAGTATCATTTTCATATTTTTCTTTGATTACTTTTTCCTCTTCATGTATTTTACACTTGTGTTTGGTAATTGATTGTTCACTTAAAGTATCTCAATTTTGTTTGCTAGCTTTCAGCCCGCTACAACAGGTATTACGGTTTCTCAGAGGGCATACAGCCTAGGCAAAAGTCATATCATTCATATTATAAGAAGTACTTCCTTTGAATTGTGTAGTAGTAGTTAAGTAATTACCACTTCTTATTAACCATCCAGTTAATAATAAACCTTCATCGTGCATCCATTTCGTTGTTCTTAATTGACTTTACAATTATTGGGGAATTGTGGATCAGCAATAATCATCTTCATTGTTTTGCTTTTGTTGTCTCCATGCATACTGTTTTTCTTTGTCAAACCTTTCCCCAAACCCCCGTTCCCATCCATTCATCAAACCCTAACCCTCTTCCCCCGGGCTGTGTGGTTTTATATTGAGGTGTGATGTTACTACATTAAATATACACCAACAATTGATCACACGCTTACTGGGGCAGATGTGGTGAAACCAACACTAATGAAATCAAATGTCAACGAGGCAAGGTGAGGATCTTCTTCTGCTTGCCCACCCAAGCTCACTTTATGTAATAGTGTACAAGGCAATTAATTTCCCAAAGTGACCCAACGAATAAATGTAAATCATTGCTGGCATTATTTGAATTTAATTTTAGAGCATGTACGTTTACGATTTGTATTGTGTTTTAATGACTCCAACGCAACTACAGTTATCTTCTTCTACTTTTTCAGTCCCCGACACCATTGATTTCTTTGAGTTCATTTAGCAGTTGCAATATTGTTTGTATTTTTGGTCCGTATTATGTACTGTAATTTTCTACTTCTCTCACATTCTTTCTCAGGCAAATGATTGTCTCTTTGTTTTTGTTTTCCAATGCTAGTGCCAGTGTCTAGGAGTCTACTCTACTACTATCACACAACCACGGCATATTCTCCGTTGTCTTGGGAAACCATGCAGCCCTTGCGGTGCCAAACGTAATCATCATCAATCACAGGTAAGAAGAGAAGTTTTCTGGGAGATATAATGGAGGAGAGGCTGGTAGTACTAATAGGACAAATGTTACTTTGAGTGAGGGGCACAGCATCTATCTGTTTGCATGCTACACTTGTGGTCAGTTAATAAAGTATTTTAATCAAACACTGGCCGCTGCCCTGCATCTAGAGTAAACCTTGTGACGTACAAGAGTAACCCCACCACAAAACAACATCATATCATATCTGTGTAACTTGAAAATAAATAACGTTTATTCATGTATAAAAATATCCTCCTATCCCACCCCTATCCCCACCCTAACCCCAACCAATGCCCAAGTCCAAAGAATGTCCCACAAAAATAACCCCAACACCCAATTCCCACCCACCAACAAAAGTATTAAAAAAGGGGCAAATCATCAACAGGGTCCGGGTCCATTACAGTTGGCGGGCTTTAAGGTGTTTGTCCACAATTATCTTTACCCGCTCCTCTAATTGGTCCTCCAGCTTGGCTATCCGGAGGAGAAGTTTTTGCCGAAATGCACGGCACCTACATTTGTATCCATTGTGTGTGGGGGTGGCAGATGTTAAATGCCAGCGGTGAGTGGCTGCCTGGTCGTGGCGCCGTACTCCTGCAGGTGGAGCCTTGCTGGGGCCAGACGCATTGGAAGAGGCAGCAGCTGCTGCCGCCGCCTCTTCCTCCTCCTCCTCAGCCTCAGCCACCAACTTGCGGTACTCCTCCACAATGGCCTGCAGTTTCCTTTGCCGGGCCCTGGCTGCCAACTCCTTCCGCGATGGTTTTGAGGAAGGAGTATGAGTATCTATAAAAAAAGAAACAGAACTGTAACACACTCTTCATAATTAATTCAACAGTACATTGTGGCATAGTAGCACTACCAAGCGCAGTACATACAATTGGTGTCAACTTTTAGTATCTATCTAATCTGTCCTCCTGCTTCCCCTGCCTGTAGCATTTGTTGAAGTTTTTTCCGGCATTATACTTGCCCTAGTACTGGGTGGCCTTGAGTACACATAAGAACAAAAGTCTTTTTTGTATCTCCTTTTATTAAGTAAGACTCTGCTTCCAGTGACAGTATTCACCTATGATGAATACAAATACATTTAGGGTGCATCCACCCATTAAAAGTAAATGTCTATCATTCTTTATTATCGGCTTAGCTGGTTTCACTTTCACCAGCAACCACCCATGCGTCCACTCCTTCCTTGCCTTGGGTTTCATTGACACAAACTCCGCTCATGATTCTTGCTATCCACTGTATCCATGCACCCATATTATTTTGCCCAACCAGGCCTGAATTTTCTTTGACCTAACAGTTCTACCCATCCTTTAACAACCCATGCATCCGATTCATATCAGCCATGTGAATGAGCCTTCCAAATTATCCTTCTATGGTAGTTAGTCTTATTATTACATCTCTTAGTCCTCCCTTCCTCCTTCCACCCTAGTTCACTTCTTTCCCTTCTTGTTCAACATATCCCTCAAGGTCATCTGATCTGACTTTTAGTCTTCTCCATAAGTTTCACAGCTGAGTTGGAGTCTGATGGAAGAGGCCTTGTTTACTCAACTCAAACTGGTAATGCTACAAAGGGTGTCTTCTTCAACCATTGTATATTGTCCAGTACAACTTCAAATTCATACTTTCTTAATAAGTCTCATAGCACAGTGAGGAAAAAAATGTCCCCCTTCCACCTAGTAATGCAAATAAGTAATGAATATAACTTACCACCGCCCACCGCTGAACTTTCCTCCCCCACTGATGTTCCTGCAGGTGCCGCAGCCTCTGTCCCCTCCTGGATGGCAATCTCTTCGCCGCTGGCCCCGTCGGCACTGGTGTTTGGTACTGATTGTGCACCTATAAACGCAAGTACACCTTTTTAGATGGCTGCACACCTCCCCCTATTTTACTAGCTGTACTTTTTTAACAAGGAAGGAAGATTGAAAAAACAGTTACGTACAACATGAATCGTTGTGACAGTGTAACTAGTCCAAATTGTGTCCTAATGTTCAGCAGTCACATTAGACAGAGTTTAGTTTTCATTTATTAGATGGTCCCTAGGGTCATCTAATCTACTCCTACTCTAGTCTTTGGAAAGTTAGCCTGAGCCATATAACCAATTTTAGATCCGAGTCTACTGCTTTGCCCATGTTACCTCGCAGCTTGTTGTACAGTAAGAAAGACACCATAGAGGCCACATGAGTGTCGCATACAATTGACAAACCAGTATTGTTAGTCCCTTTTGCTTATCCATAATGTTGCACTTTTTGCCATGACTGCTAAAAACTTGCATAGTTGTATTCACTGTCTAACGTGCAACATTTTTCTCATGGACAGATGAGAAGAGAAGATTGCCTTCTACGAAACAAGGGATTTGCAGAGTTTTCAAAAGATGCATCTGCAACCACTTACAGTATACGTTCAACGATGAGAGGTCTCCCACAATTCACACATTTCTCTATCGTGCACTAGATGTACAAAATGTACAGTATTTAATCTTCTTCATTTTGCATGGTGGAGCAGGATGTTTTTCATGGAAATACTTACAAGTTACAACAATACAAAGCTTGTTATTAAAAAAAATAAAGTTTTTGAACTTGCACGTAGACTCTGTGGTATATTTTCTGTGTCTGGGGTGTTGTGGACTGAAACGAGTGAGTGAGCGAAAGGGTCTTCTTCTTCTTCTGTTCTGGCCTGGGTTGTGTAATAAAATCATTGGGTATATCTAACTATCTTCGTGTAGGGGTCGGGAGTGGGACAAATGACTATGACCGAGACACTTAGGTAGGTAGACTAGACGGTCATTGGATTATGGGTTCTTCTGACTGAGTTCAGTGACCAGGGTGTAAGGTTCAACCTCCTATCACCAACATCAACAACAATTCTATTTTCTTGTGCATAGTTCTGTATGAGTATGTGCAGAGAATAATAACCACAACAGTAATAGAAGTATACTAACCGAACAAAAATTAGTAGGCAAACATCTGGTTGTGCATTTTTGTTGGTGGGAATTGACAACAACTGGAGATTACAGAGGAGAACGCAAAAGACAGGAGTGGACCCAGTGCCTACAGCTATTCTATCACAACTTTATTCAAAAGAATACCTTAACTAAAGAGTGGCCAACAGGGCAAGCTTAGCTACACACAGTCTAATAGTAGTAGCACAGAGAGTCTTGGGGCAGAAGCAGTTTGAAGGAACTGAAAGTCAGGGATGGCATTGGATAGTTACCCAAAATTTGGAAAACAAATTTAAGACCAAAGAAGGTTTTGCTAACATTGAATTAGGAAGGAGGATTAATAGGTTGGAAAAAATAAGGTGCGTTAAAAAGTTAGGGAAATATAATTGTTAATATTATAAGCACTGTAGGACTTACTGGGGCCAGCAGCAGGATCCACGGTAGAGGAGCGCTCCTCTTGTGGTTGTTCCGCCCACTCGGACCCCGTCTTCTTGCCCTTGGGTGGTGCTGATCATGTAAGAAATAATAAAGAACGAGAAACATTAAGTGCTGTGAAACAAAGACCTCATTAAAAAATCCTCTCAAACATTTTAGGGAACAACAACTCCAATAAAATTGACTTCAAAGTATAAATGAACCGTCTACTTATAGAACACTAATCAAATGTTCCATAAACATTATGATTGCAGAATATACTAAGGAAGCCAGTACCACCTGACCTACACCACCTATTCAAGAATCCAGACGGGCCAATTGTTCAGTAAGTCGGCATTTCAATTTTATTTTTGCCCGCAAACAGGCATAGATGATGAGATGGAGGGCACATGCATAAATTTGTACATACACGTAATTGTTGGTTGCTTGCATCAGAACTGCTACTTACTCACCTGACCATTCTATTGCTGTGCTAAGCCTACCACTCAGTAAACAAACTCAAACCGGTTCTATGGAGGGGTGGGGTAAATAAGAACTAACTAAGCATTCAGTGACAGAGGAGGCGTCATGCAGACCGTTAAAAAAATATGAACTAATACTATCCATCCACCACTATTTCACTAAAGGACAATGTAAGGACTAGACTCTAGCAATAGCATCAACTAACTTCAGTTCTCTAAAAACTCTAACATCAATAACTAGCAGCCCAAGCTAGCGCTAAGTTACAAACCAGTAAGAGAAGTGGCGAGCAGCACCTGTGTCATACAATAACAGAAGAATTTAAGACGGAATTCATCTGCAATGTAACTAAGCGCACCAGTAACCGTGTTACTTATTCGTCCAAGAATTATACACAATACTTATACTACTATAATATATATTAAATTATTAATATTACTAGCTACTCACCAAGCCCCATGACTTCAACACCTAGCAGGTCCAACAGGTCCTGCTCCCTGTCCAGAATGTTTGCCCACCGGTGGGCCAGCTGCTGGTGGGTGCGCCGGATTTGCGAGCGACGGTACACTGCCCGGCGCACCTTTGCCACCGGCGGTGATGCTCCTCTGGGAGGTAACCAGACCCTGGCCTGCCGCCTGCTGCCAAGGTCTAGGGGAGGTGGCACTGCATGAAAAAAACAGGGATGCCACCTCCACCTCCCCGAAAAGATTCCGGGCCTGCACCCCTGCAGGTCGCATTCTGCCGCAAGGCAGCCGGCTGCAAGGCGCAGGCGCCTTGCCCTTCGAGCCGGTTCTGCTGCTCCCCTTTGCCATGGTTCTGGGGTGGAGTTGGAAGTGGAAAAGAAAAGTTAGAACAAAAGGAAAAAAAGTTAGGGGGAAGAAAGTAGGAGCTTAAATAAATAAGTAATATAAAACAGTAGAAAAGCTAAAAAAAGGTGGAAAAGTAGAAATAAAATGCAAAATATAAACTTAGGGACAGAGAGAGATAGATGAAAAGTAAAAAAAGTAAGAAAAACTGTGAAAATAGGTAAAGATTGAACAGATATAAGGTGGATAGAAAACTAGGCCCAGAACCATAGCATACAGTGTGAAAAACAAGGTGGCCGCGCCCATCGCGACCACGTGGGTAAGTTCGCGCGAGATTTCACGCGAACACGCACTTTCTCAGTGTGAACAAGTAGTTGTGTTCCCGAACAAGACGTGCACTGTGCAAACGCGTTATTCGCGACCCGGAAGAGGAAATAGGGGGCGCGGGCGGGCGGGACAATTGAAAAAACAAGCTGGCCGCGCCCATAGCCCACCACATGGGTAAGGTTGCACGCTACAATCCCCCGAACACGCAGACAGTGCCCCGACCATGCACTATGCGCTCCTGAGCAAGAAAATCCGCTCACGAACGGGACCAGCAAGCTACTACGCAAGCTCGCGAAGCTCGCATAATGCGAGAACAGCTTCGCGGAGTGCGGCTACGCGAACTACGCCCACCCGGGTGGATCAAACATCTAATAAGTGTCCAACGTAGTCTTAATAATATGCCAAGAAATTCTCTAGAGGTATCAGTCCGTACAAACTTTTATTTGGTACTAGAATGATCATTCAGGACTTGGACTGTCAGACTTCAGTGGTGCAACAAAAGCCTTTGATATCAAAGATCGTTTGGCTGTTTTACAGGACTTAAATGAAACACAAAAAAGTCTGAGTAACGAAAAGCTAAAGCCAACTACCACTAAAGAAAAACCACCTGTCCCAGCAAGACTTGTCTGGATTCCAAAGATTGGGGATCTGGTCAGAAAAAAGATCACGGTGAAGAAGGAATTTGGGCCTTCTTACAGAAAAGCAGTACCTGTCTTGGCTGTCAGCAGAACAAGATCAGTTGTACTACCGCCCCTTGCTGGAAAAAGGAGAACTTAGTTGTATCAATCGACCTGGTGAAACCACAACCATGTGGCCAATAATAAGTAGTAGGCCCAGTGGACTCCCAAGAAATAGCAGAAGACCAAATCTTGCTACAATCCAAGAGGTTCAAACTGAGAGACTAATCACATTTGACAAACCTGCAGTAATTAAAAAAAGGACTATGCAACAAAGCCATGGATCTTGTGCCTCTTGAAACCCGAATTGCAACAATTCATCAAGAAACACCAGTCTACAACGATGTAGCCTCGGACTACACAAATGTAACAATAGAAAATGCAAAGATCAATGGAAATCCGGAAGCAATCCCACCAATTGACAAAACTGCATCTGGCTACTTTATCAACTTTGATGACTTTTCCGATGATCCAAGTGAACATAGAGACAAGCCAGCAACAAAAACATTCAAAGAAAAAATCACAGAACTCTTTCATCAACTCAGAGAATCATATCTAACTTCACAATGGATTAAATTATGGATTGTGTTAGGCGTACTTTTCCTCCTTCTATGGCTCATCTTGGTTTTAAGTTTGAGTAGATTTATTGATGGAAAATTGAGTACAATGGATACAGCAAGTCAGAACATCAACTTGGTCCTGAAACCACACAGATTATCACAAATCGAAAAAAGAGAACTGTCATCAGAGAACATCACAGCCATCCCTATACCTGGTGGTATAGCATGGGACAAAACTGACTATGAAATGTATGGCCCGGTTGAGCTCTTGAAATATCCACACCAATTTAAGATTTCTTTAAGTGACTTTGTATCACCTAGTACTTTCTCTGATGATTGGGACTTTGAAAATATTAATAATATGATGTCAGATTTAGAAATGTCAGCAAAATTTACAGAACATGATTATTTACAGGGTTCGTCGAAATATGAGGAAATGTACTGTTTCAACCCCTTTGGGCATCATTATCTGCATAAATCTGCAAATCCTAGAAATATTTTCAGTTATAACCAATAGGAACATTGTCCAACCCTGCCAAAAGGCAGCTCAAAAACATTTTATGAGAAATTCCCATACTTCTCTGGGTTTTATGTCACTGATCCTGAAACATTCTATTTCAAAATGCTAAATAAGACAGGAATGAAAAACATGTTGACAAATACTAAACTGATTTATTATGAACATTTTTATGAAAAAATGTCTACATTTGGTTTAGAATTTTGGAAAAACATCATTGAGACAAAAATGATCTGGGGTACAAAAGAATTGCAGGTACAAGGTTTAGAAGCGTTGTTCAGAGCCTGCATGATACCAGAACAAATAATGTTCCTTAATGACACAATTCAGCAAACAACCTGTCTTGGTTTAGCCAAGATAAAAGATTTAAACAACCCGTCTATACCATAGCCAATGTTGATAGAAACACCACTGCAGATGAGGGGTTAGACGTGGCTTTTATTTTAAAACAAAACAGAACACTTCCTGATTGGAACAAATGGTTGATCTGTCCCACAGACACTAATAACTGTCATGATAGATTCCTGAACAAAATACAGGGGTTCAAACAGAACAGGCCAGACCCAAGATATTCCCAGAGACAACATCCAGGGATAGTTACAACATACAGTGTAGGAAAACTATGCCTCGACTGGCTACAGAGATCCGCACTTCCCGAAATTAAGCAACTCTTAGCTTTACTTAAAGACGGTGCTGACTTGCGAGATTTCATACTGGGACCTTGCAAACAGCGGCAAAAACGCTTCACAATGAAGCTTGGAAATTAAATCAAATTGAAACTGCTGAAAAAATTATGAGAAATTGATCGTATTACTTTGGAAAAAACACTTTCTGTAGTGGACAATGGGTTAACGACTCTGTCCTCCAGAATCTATTCACTGGACAGCATTGAATCATCTGCTATTGATATAATAGAACATGATATGATAATGTTACAACATGGTCAGTCCCAATTGTGTTCTATTGTACAGCCAGGCAGGACGTTAGAAAACCTCCTTTCAGGTCATGTGCCATGGCGTCTAATCAACATAACGTCATTATTTTCTATCTTTAACCTTACTAATAGACAAATCTTGTTGGCACAAAAAGGAGCAGACTATACGGTGCTGAGCATTGAAAAACTTGAGAGATTACCATTGACAATGTCAGAAAGACCTGTCATTGAATGGTTAATACATCGCACCATTACAATCCCGATAACAACTTTTCAGTTTCAATACTGCCAAAAGTATATACCAGCAGTCCTGTATGAAAGGTTGGGTAAAGGATACATCAAATCAACCTGGAATTTACCTTATACACATAGATGTTGGAGTGGGGGCACGAAAGAGGGATTTCTTAGTGGTAATAATTGTAAAACATCACTGAGCAGTACACTCCTATGCCAAGGTATAAACTTTAATGGTTCTTGCAAAGGTTCATCAAACAACCTTTCATGTCATCTGCTTGGCACCCCAGCTACACAGATAGAGCCCTTTTTCAGACAACTTTCCAACTGTAGCTACGTTATATCAAGTGACCACAGCTGTTGTAGCGTGATGCCAGGAAAACCCTATCTCGTGAGCGTTACTTCCAGGGTCATTTGTTGTATGCAAGTATTGTATCCAAACAGCAATCCAGACATGGAGGCGGCATTATGGCCTTCTGTGAATATCTTTTCCATTCGAATTGATACTTTAAGCAGAATGAAGTCTATTCTTTTACAGACAACTGTGCCTTTAACCTCATCCAAGGAGACGTATGACCTGCAAGCTGCAAGGACAGCGGCAGAGATACATACCGTATTATCGACAAACTGCCCCGTGCATTTCGTAGAAATGTTGAGCCAAATTTTTAAACATGTCAGATACCAGTGGCATCGCACATGTATTTAAGACAATTTTTTCAGGACTGTTAACACCTTTTGAAACGGTTCTGGGCATCTTCCCGAATTTTGTACACTCTCCCTTTCTGTGGCCTGCCTCTTATTTTGGGACTCATAGCAGAAATTTTATTTTTGTTTCTTCTGCTCCGATATGGCAAGCCAAGTCACTGACAAAACTCAGGCTACGATGGAAGAAACGATCCTATCAATACAATACCGAGACCATATCACTAAGGTCCTCGGATTGGCTAAGAGATCTGAATACTACCTGGTTTCTTTCATTCAGACCTATCTGGCAAAATTGCATCCTACCTATGCTTCGATGTCTGCTATGCGGAGAAGAATGAGTCGTCTGTCTTACAATACCATCAGCAGTACCTATGGATATCGACGCTTTGCTTGGTCCAGTAACAACTCATGCAACGTGTTGTCCCCAGCGGCTACCGATTCTGATGACGGCATTCGTTGAGACTTAACCATTACAATTAGGTGGCGGTGAAGTACGAGATGAAAGCGGCAGCACACTGGTACAACCCTCTGTGAACATTGCTGATCTAGACACCGATGATGCAATGCATCGCATATATGCACTATTTCAACTTTTTCGGAGTTGGCCCAACTTTCACCTACTGTGGTAGACGCATTTTTTGCTGGCCTATCTGAGGTGATGTTCTCTCCTAACAACGAGAATAACAATTGAAATAGCGAGCACACAGCGTTCCCTGAACTCTGAATTCGGCCTTCAGTTTTTATAAACAACACTGCTGAAAACACTTGGAACTATTTTTTCCCTTGAAAGCAAATGTATTTTTCCAACTTTCAAAATATTTACTTTTTTTGGCACAAGGTACTCTTCTTAAAGTAGAACTATTCTTAGAGAATAGAGACTCTAGAGACAATATTTTGAATCCGCCTCTAGCACATGTACATTCTTGTATAAATATGTGAGGAAATGGTCTCGACCTTCTCTTCTGTATTAGGAGCTATTTCATAAATGTAATTTTCGCAATTCATTCAGCTGATATTTATATTTGCATTATCTACCACTGCTTGAAAGCGTACAGTATAATACTCATTTTTGTGTATATATACCATTTCAAATGCATTCAATGTATTTTGGGGTGGGCTGGGAAACACATGCATACCTATTTGTTTATATATTACTTAGTGTTTAGTAATGATGGACATTATACGTGGAGTGGGTGTTGTGATCGTATCTAGGACCCTAATTAAATATTCCCAATTTATGCCATTATGTGGTTATAACAAATCATACCATGGAGGAGTATGGCTCAATGGTTAGAGCGGCAGACCCTGATGCAGAGTTCTGGCCCGGGACCAGGGTTCAATTCCCGCCTCGGCGGGTCTTTGGCTCAATTTCCTCGGACCTGACAATTCTCGCCTCAGTGCCTATTCTAATCATGGGCCCGCGCTGCAACTCTGGACAATAGCTTGCTTAACCTCCACACCGGCCCCAACAGCGCTAGGATGCCTCGCTTCACCCTGGGGGTGCCCAGGAGTGGACACTTCACAGGGAAAGCCAGGAAGGGTTCCATAGCGGTATGAGTAATAGCCCCAGGAAACCGCTTGGTGGCAGTGCGCTCTACAAATACCTTGACATTTACATTTACATTTACCCTTATAAAGGCAGAAGAATCATATCCATATTTAGTAATACCCAATGCAATCCAAATACGGCAAGGCTACTTCCTTAGACTCCTAGAAAGTACAACGAGTTCTTTCAACAAACCAAACCTCCAGCAACCTGGGAATTCCCCATGCTTTGTCCTAGAACTCCTGCGAGTCCGAAAGAACGGCCAGTTCTTAGTGACATCTTTTATTGACGTCTTATCTCCAACCTTACGTTAAACTCGGCACCTTCCAGGTATAAATATACCAACATTTGCCTTAAGCAACACACAGTGGTGTGGAGCAGAGCGGCTATCTACTTATCCGAAGCACAGCTGACGCTAGTGCCAAAGGAAGCCGTCCCTCCCATTTGACGCATTGAGAAAGACGATGTCTTTTTCTCCTGCCGAGAAAATCCAGCTCCAGTGTTTCCAGTCACCCTTGCGGGTTACTGGGAGATCGAGTCCTGAGAGTTAGATACAAGACCTCCTTCATTCTAAAACCAAGGTACGGAGCTGATTAGATCCTTAGAGAATTCTTGAGTCAGATTCTTGGCAAAACTAACTTAACTTAAAAACTCCTCTACTCCTTCCCACATACTAGGCTTAGGTTAGGTACACTGGGGTAGACGTATCTAGAAGCATCAGTTGAGTACGTTTCGTCAAACTTTTATCATTGTATGTAACTGTATATATTTTATACCTTTTAAGTATCTTATGGCTCAGAAACCATATCAATGCTTTTACAGTATTATTTCATAATACTCCTTTTACTGCACGCACTTTACTTTATAACAAGTATTGCAATTGTGGCAATTCATTTTTCTTGCATGAGAAAGAAGACTGCTCAATAAATAACACCTTTTATTGAAAACACCCTTCTCTCTATTTCTCTGTACACTGGTGAAACTAAGTATGCACGATTGACTGAGTGAAATAGCTATCTATTGTTTTCACACGACTCTGGAGATATACTCCTTATTCTGGGGGAGCAAAGTTGTCATGTTTATGCGGTTGTCAGAAGCTGAATCCCTTCTTGTCTAATCAGGGAAGTTCACTCCTCCCTGTTCATTCGAGAAAGTTTCTAGTGACCTCTGAGCTAGCTGGCAAACCTAAAGTAAGTCTAACATATTCAATAGAGACCTAGTTGACCTCAGTCCTACGTATAAACTATTGTTTATGTTATTCCAATGCGCAGAGCCTATTGGGAAAATAGGAACTACTCTACTGGACTGAGTGCCCCAGCAACTGATTTGAACTGTGAAATGCATGGAGCACCTTGTGTGCCTCAGGCAGTGTCTGAAAGTATTCACTGATTGCAACTCATCCTGCCCAAATACACTAAAGCCTGTCTGGGAGGTGCCAGCACCGCGCTGGACAGGAAACCTATTGTCCAGGCCTCCCCTGCCAGTGTTTTGTCC
>NW_028250388.1:0-136000 GCF_964263255.1 Lissotriton vulgaris
AGTGTATGACGTTACAACGCATGCTTTTACCACGCATGCCTTTACAGCGTGGTTTTTACAACGGAATCCATTAGAACGCATAGCGCTTAGAGGTGCTGGATAGTGAAAAGTTTAATTTTCTATTCCAACTCCAGTCCCCATGGACACGAGGGAAGGTGTTGAATAGAAAATTAGGTCTCCATCAGGAAGTCGTCGTCCGGGGAGGAGGAGTCAAGTAGGTCCCAGAGTTCGATGGCGTGCTTGTGGGCAGAGCGGGTGTTGGGTAGTATGCATCTGAGGTGGTGGCGTCCTACCTCGGTGGGCGAGGTGGCGGCTTGGAGGCTGGTGAAGCTGCAGCTCCATCAGGAGAAGGGTACTCGGTGCGCTTCTGGGTGGCCAGGAAGCAGGTGTATGATCAACCAGCGTTAAGTGCGTGGAGGGTGCTGGTGTGGTAGTGGCGGCAGGCATCGTGGCATTTGGGGGGCCTGGCGCTGGGCGAGGTCCAGGCGCGGACGAGCGCAGGCATGTTTGCATTCGGCGCGCTTTTGGCACGGCGGCCATTCATTAGAAGGGGAGGTGGGAGGGTGGGCAGCTGGGAGACGGGAACGGGAAAAATGGGCAAGTGGGGGTAGGGGCCACAGGGGACGCAGCAGCAGGAAAAGGAGAGGAAGGCTGGAATGCTGGAGGGCTACTGAGCGAAAAACGGGCGAAAGCAAAGAATACAAAGAAAAGGAATACAACAGTGGGCACAAAATAATACAGCAGCAGAATACTAAAAAGTAATATAACAGTGAGTAACAGATACCGCAAAAAGTAATACAACAGCAGACAAATAACAGGCAAAAAGGAACAGAGCAAACACACAGATACTTACGGCTCACCACTGGGCCACCAGAGATGAGGCGCAGGTGTGAGCCTGCGGGTGGAGGAGGACCTTAAACTCGCGGCAGCAGCGAGATCAGGGACATGGGCAAAGACAGGTAGAGCTGTGCGGCGTGGGGAGTTACCTGCCTGGATCAGGGTCAAGGGTCGCTCCTTTATCTCACTCTTGATTTATGGCTCTTTAATCCACCACCAGCCACTCTCGGCTCCTTTATCTCATGTTGATTCCACCTCATGGCTCTTTAATCCACCCCAGACACTCTCGGCTCCTTTATCTCACTCGTGATTCCACCTCGTGGCTCTTCAATCCACCCCCAGACACTCTCGGCTCCTTTATCTCACTCTTGATTCCACCTCGTGGCTCTCTCGTCCGCCCCAGACACTCTCGGCTCCTTTATCTCACTCGTGATTCCACCTCGTGGCTCTCTCATCCACCCCAGACACTCTTGGCTCCTTTATCTCACTCTTGATTCCACCTTGTGGCTCTTTAATTCACCCCAGACACTCTCGGCTCCTTTATCTCATTCTTGATTCCACCTCCTGGCTCTTTAATCCACCTCAACATTATATTTAAAAAAGACTAGTGGAACTGCATCTGGACCTGGGGCCTTTAACGAAATACCTTTCCTTAAGGCCTCCTCGACTTCAGAAAGAGAAAGTGAAAGACTAAATAATGAAGCTGATTCAGAGTAAGGATCACTATACCCCTCTCCATTAGTTATCAAACAAACACCTTTTGGGTTGAAAAGTTTTGCATAATGGACTTCCCAGGTTCCCCCCATTATGTGAGTAACCATGTTGCCTTATTCATCACTATTGAGGAAGGGGCGATTTATTACCTCCCAGAATTGCCTACTATCCCTCATGTCTGAGGATAGTTTTCATCATGTAAGCAGTTCTCTTAAGTCACTTCTGACCCGCTCACAGTTTGGTAATGGAGGGAGTAGTAGGGGATTGTTCTGTCATGCTTGGACCCAGGCCTCCCGGTGTCTGTGAACCAGCCCTAAGAAGCTCTCCCCGGATATTATGGTTATTTAAGTCTTTTTGCAGACAGTACAACAACACTCTTTCCAAAAAGAATAAAATACTCCAGGACAAGGCGTGGTTAAAACTGAGCTTAGCTTCAGAAACTAAAATAAAATACATTATTTAGAGATACTCTGTTTAAAAATATATATATATATATATTATTCCTGAGTTCTGTTCTTTGGTTTCTTGTGAGGCCAGGGTTGCACATCTTTCTGGAATTTGTAAACAGAATAATCTGGACACTGATTTAGAAGGTCGAGAGGTTATACATAGATTGGAAAGAGGTCCTTTTGGCCTGGCTGCTAGTGCTGTGGGGCAGTAGATGCTTTTAAATCTCCAGCTAAATTACATGGGCCCATTCTTCCAAGAAAATGTATTGTAGCTCCTGTCAAGATATTACCGCCCTCCTGGGGTACTTCTATTATCGTCCCAATGGTCATAAATCAGGCTCCAAAAACTATTGTCCTATTTTGCTCCTGGACACTTTGGTAAACATGTTGAGCAGGATCCTACTGAGAGGTTGCAGGAATGCTCACAGGAATATTCTATGTTATCCCTGCCCAGCTTAGCTTCAGAAAAGGCCTAGGAACCATCGGGCAACGCGTCAATCTGGACCTGTTGATTTGGAAATATCCCAAAGCTGATTATCTTGTATCTTTGTTTTGCAAATCCACGTAGTACATTTGATTTCATTAACTATTCCATCCTTTGGTAATGGTCGATCTCCCTTGGGGCTTCTAGGCCAAACATAGGTTTCCTTACAAGTCTTTACATGAATGTATCCAGAAAAGTTCAGTTTTGTTCCCAGGGTGACTGCTCGCCTACTTTCCGAGTGGGGCGGGCATTAGCCAGTGCTGTGTTTTGGCCTCTTTACTGTTTACTCTTTTTATCAAGGGGGGGATGAGTCTTTGCAGTCATTGCAAGCTGATGCTCCTTATGTGGCGGGGCGTCCTACGCCAGTGTTGTTGTATGCTTGATGACGCTGCCTTGCTGTCTAGGACTCCTGTTGGTTTGCAGAAATTGATGAGAGCCTTTGGAGGGTTTATATCTTCTAAAAATATGGGGATCAACACATCTGCAACTTTTACAATAATCTGTGGGCCAAAACCCAGACAATGTAGATTATTTTTATTGATATACCCGATTGTTAACTTACATCATTTTTGCTAGTAGGAGGTTCTATTTACTGGTAATGGCTCTTGGGCACAACAGATATTAATTAATTAATTCATTAATTGTGGGTTTGTAATGCGCTAGAATCGACTACCGAAGGAGTATCTCTGCGCAGTAGACCGCTGGGGAACCCGTCCTGGCTATCCCTGTGAGATGGTCCCTACTGGGTATCTCCAAGGTGAAACCAGGCATCCCCGACGAATGTGGGGGTCAGTTGTAGAGATGAGGCAAGCTAATGCCCAGAGTTGCCGAGTGTGATCTCTGGTTGGAGTGGGCACCGAGATGAGAATTATCGAGTCCGCTGACCCTGGTCCACGACCCTGCCGCGTCGGGAATTGAAAGCCTGGTCCCAGGCCGTCCTCTGCTCTCGGGTCTGCCGCCTCTAACCAGTGAGCTACACCACTCCATAAAATGCAAAAGACATAATTACCAGAAACTCTAATGGGATTTTAGGTTCTCATCTTAGCTAGGGAGCCGACACATTAGAGAAATGATGGGGATATATCATGCTAGATTGCTTCCTAGGGAACTGGCCTCTGGCGTTGCTTTTAGTACACCACTGTAACCGAGGAAATAGTTTGTTTCAAATGATTATTATGCCTCCCTGTGGTCGAACATCAGGAGGTCGGTCTACAGTACTTGGAGGACATACTCTTGTCAAGGCCTTTGGTATTATGGTTTTCTATATGGGCAAAAGAAGAAACCCGTTTTTCCAAATCTATTATCCTTGACTGCTTAAATCAGGATCCTGTATCACATATCCCTCGGCTAGCATAGATGAATTCTTCTCTAGGTTTGTTGTTCGCATATCCCTCGGCTAGCGTAGATGAATTCTTCTCTTGGTTTGTTGTTCACATATCCCTCGGCTAGCATGGATGAACTCTTCTCTTGGTTTGTTGTTCGCATATCCCTCGGCTAGCATGGATGAACTCTTCTCTTGGTTTGTTGTTCGCATATCCCTCGGCTAGCGTAGATGAATTCTTCTCTTGGTTTGTTGTTCACATATCCCTCGGCTAGCATGGATGAACTCTTCTCTTGGTTTGTTGTTCGCATATCCCTCGGCTAGCATGGATGAACTCTTCTCTTGGTTTGTTGTTCGCATATCCCTCGGCTAGCATGGTTGAATTCTTCTCTTGATTTGTTGTTCGCATATCCCTCGGCTAGCATAGATGAATTCTTCTCTTGGTCAGTTGTTCGCATATCCTTCGGCTAGCATAGATGAATTCTTCTCTTGGTTTGTTGTTCACATATCCCTCGGCTAGCATGGATGAACTCTTCTCTTGGTTTGTTGTTCGCATATCCCTCGGCTAGCATGGATGAACTCTTCTCTTGGTTTGTTGTTCGCATATCCCTCGGCTAGCATGGTTGAATTCTTCTCTTGATTTGTTGTTCGCATATCCCTCAGCTAGCATAGATGAATTCTTCTCTTGGTTTGTTGTTCGCATATCCTTCGGCTACCATAGATGAATTCTTCTCTTGGTTTGTTGTTCACATATCCCTCGGCTAGCATGGATGAACTCTTCTCTTGGTTTGTTCTTCGCATATCCCTCGGCTAGCATGGATGAACTCTTCTCTTGGTTTGTTGTTCGCATATCCCTCGGCTAGCATGGTTGAATTCTTCTCTTGATTTGTTGTTCGCATATCCCTCGGCTAGCATAGATGAATTCTTCTCTTGGTTTGTTGTTCGCATATCCTTCGGCTAGCATAGAAGAATTCTTCTCTTGGTTTGTTGTTCGCATATCCTTCGGCTAGCATAGATGAATTCTTCTCTTGGTTTGTTGTTCGCATATCCTTCGGCTAGCATAGATGAATTCTTCTCTTGGTTTGTTGTTTAACTTGCCCATAGGCCAGACCCCGCCCAAGTCCTGTCACTTATTAAGACGACTATTGAAGGAACCTTTTGTCAGCATAGACAGGGATGGGGAATGGGCACTGAAATTATGAAATCTATGCTTGTTGTTTGTATGTCAGTGTATTTAGTAGAGGGTTGCAAAATATGTTTATCCTGTGTTCCCATGCAGTACCATGTTCTTTGGGCTAGGCCTGGGCGGTGAACTTCCCTCTGTTCGACAAGTTTGCAGACGTGTCTGTATTCCGAGCTTTGTTCATCACACAGAGTTGTGAAACACTGCAAAGTTGGCAAGCAAGTAACGTCCGACGCTAGAGCGCTGCAGGCAGCCGAAGATGCTCACGACTGCTCGCGTTCAGAAACATTCCGCTTCGAGGAAGCTGCCATTCGAGGAGAAAATCTCCTCGAGCAGCAGAAAGAAGCAGAAAGAAGCAGTGTCCTCTTGAGCTGTGCATTATGCACCAGGCGCTAAAAATCAGTTCAACCGGCATAAACGAATGGCGTTCTTTGCTACTTTGCAGTTCCGAGTAACAGAAATCTGCGCACTATGCCCCGCCCACTTCTGACCAGACTCAGGTTCGGTCCAGTGCATCACTTGCTGGTGTTTCCTGATGTGAAGTCCTGTCCCTCAGATATGATCTTTTGCCCGTGTGATAGTCGAGATGCAGATGCAGATGCCCCACTGGCAGCAGATGCAGATACAGATGCCCCACTGGCATCAGGCTCCATCCAGAGCCGAGTGCAGGGAAGGGGCAGGAGTGAGCTCCAGAGCTTCAAGGTCTGAGGGCCACATTGGCTGTGGAGGGCATGGGAGCCAGTGATATGACTCACAGCTTGCCCAAATGTCTGCAAGGCCTCATGGCTGGGTACAGGAGGAAAGGCCCTGCTGTTGCCAGAGTTATCCGGATCCATACAGAGTAGGGCCATCTAGGTCAGCGGCAAAACTCTGTCCCGCCTAATTAATGTTAATTCAGAGGATTGCTGTTCATACTATTTTTAATCGTCCTGCCTAATGGTGGAAGAGGTGAGAATTTGCTTAAGTAGAAGACAAACAATGCAACACTTTCAGTCCCTGCAACTCTTACCTTTTGGGTGTCATTAAATGTCCATCATACAATGTATCCTAAGGGAACACATCACACAAGAACAACACCCTCTGAGATATTGAGATGCCATGGAATGCAGAAAAGGCAGGTGATCAGGGCGGCTATGATCCAGCGCTCCTAACTACAGCGGTTCACGCTTGTCATGTCCTGAGCTCGATGCCAGCACAACAAGCTACATACTCACCATGGCAGGGTCTATAATTCACCAGTGGCGACAAACACCACAGACAGCGGCAACAGCAACAAGAAAAGAAGCAATACCTGCATAGTGGGCATGTGTGTGTGTCCCAGCTATTGTTGAGGATCTTCCAGATAATTCCATAAATATAGGGCACACTGTGGAAGTTGTCTAGGGTGGCATAGTCCAGTCAGTCTCCCCCATATTCCCTTTTGGAACCACAGGAGTGCACTGTTGCCGCTGTATCCCCTGCAGGAAGGAAGACGGATCATATGATTCCCACTTCACAACACTGGAGGCACAAGGATTAATTAATTAATTAATTGTAGGATTCTAACGCGCTAGAATCGACTCCCGAAGGAGTATCTCTGCGCAATAGACCGCTGGGGAACCCGTCCTGGCTTTCCCTGTGAGATGGTCCCTACTGGGTATCTCCAAGGTGAAACCAGGCATCCTCGGCGTATGTGGGGGGCCATTGTGGAGATGTGGCAAGCTAATGCCCAGAGTTGCCGAGTGTGATCCCTGGTTAGAGTAGGCACCGAGGTAAGAATTATCGAGTCCGCCGACCCTGCCGCGTCGGGAATTGAACCCTGGTCCCGGGCCGTCCTCTGCTCCCGGGTCTGCCGCCTCTAACCAGTGAGCCACACCACTCCACACAGGATGGATTTGTTGGGTGAACTCACACTGATGGTCTCATCACCAAGGTGAAGTGGTATTTTAAGTATTATGCCCCCATTATTCAGGCACACCAGGAAAGGTAGCTTATAGAGATACACAATTAAAATAACAACGTTTTATTTTCTGTATAAATGTGGTACAGATCATTACAAAATTTGCAGAAAAACAACTGAGCATTTCTGGGCATTGTTAATCAGTAGCATAAACATGTAAAGTGTTCCACCTTTATTGTAAAAGAAAAGGTTAAACAGGTATTCTATAAAAAGCAATGAAAAATGAAAAGACTCCTTAGATAATCTCCATAAATATTGTGGGTGATTGGCATTCATTTCTGGCAGTGTAAAGTTAAAATTACAACTTATGTGTCAGGCCGATAGAAACCCAGGCCCTGGAATCTTGTCCAGGTTGCCTTTAACAATTAGCAGAGTCTCTATTAGTTGCTTATCTGCGATTTTGGTGACTTTTCTCCATTAATCAATTCTTTCCTAAATGGAGAAAACATGTTTGTCACAGCCTTACTAATGACGGTTCTGGTCTGTGTGTTTCTTCTACAGGTGAAGCTGTGAAATATTTCACTGTCAGAGGATGCATTTTGCAGGATTTCTGTCAAAGGTTCTCCATGGTCGGGACACAGTTTTTTAAGTATGATTTACAGTGCTCGCCTGCCAAGAAGCTATGAGGCCATTGGTCACACCTCGGACGCAGTAATACCACAGCAGCTTAGCAGTTGTCAGTAGAAACATTTTCAAAGTTTTACAAGTACCTGGCATGCAGAGTCTGGACTTTTGAATTGTAAGAAACAGATGAACTCATGGCAGCCTCCCTGGGATACAGAGTACACGTAGGCAATGGGCTCGGTACCACCACCCTCCATCAGAAGCCATCTTTGGTGCTTGGTGTATGAGCTGGCTTCTTCTGCCTGATGCAGAGTCTGGACTTGGGAAGTGTAAGAAACAGATGAACTCATGGCAGCCTCCCTGGGATACAGAATACACGTAGGCAATGGGCCTGGTACCACCACCCTCCATCAGAAGCCATCTTTGGAGCCTGGTGTATGAGCTGGCTTCTTCTGCCTGATGCATTGAGTGATCTCAGCCCAGACCCTTCATCCACCCACAGACATTGGCTCGTGATCAGAGAAGGTGCTCCTCGAGGGCCCGTCACCCAGGCCCTCGTCACCAGCCGACTGGACTACGGAAACGCACTCTACGCCGGAACCACCGCCAAGATCCAGAAGAGACTCCAGCGCATCCAGAACGCCTCAGCCAGACTCATCCTCGACATCCCACGACACAGCCACATCTCCGGACACCTAAGAGACCTGCACTGGCTCCCGGTCAACAAGAGAATCACCTTCCGCCTCCTTACCCACGCACACAAAGCTCTCCACGATCAAGGCCCGAGCTACCTCAACAACCGCATCAACTTCTACGCTCCCAAACGCCACCTCCGATCTGCCAGCCACGCCCTCGCCGCCGTCCCACGCATCCGCAGAGCCACTACAGGAGGAAGGTCCTTCTCCTACATGGCCGCCAAGACCTGGAACTCCCTCCCGGCCGACCTGCGCCTGACCCAAGACCACCTCTTCTTCAGGAAGAAGCTCAAGACCTGGCTGTTCGGGCAGTAGCGCCCCCCCCCCCCCCCCAAGCGCCTTGAGACCCTACGAGTAGGTAGTGCGCTCTATAAATGTCTTTGATTGATTGATTGAATAACCTCCTAATGCTGACTTCGGATGCAACAGTGGAGGAAAGTTAAACCCAGTGTCATCTCTCCATTTTAAAGAACATCACCAAATTATTATTGTACAGTCAATGTTTATCCTGCCAATAAATATCAATGCAGATTGCATGTGAACTCCTTGTGTTGACATGTGTTCAACAAAGAGTGTGACACCCTTCAGCATGGTTGAAAGCTGGCTGATTTTGAATCTCTGGCTCCTTCAGTTGTATCACTTCCTTTCCACCACCAAGGGTTGTTTCATTATGAACTCATCTGTGCCTGAAACAGAGAGGCAAGGTGTCACCTCCCATATGAGATGCAGCTGGAAACTTTGGATCAGCCATCGGGTCTCCGCTCCAGGTCATCCTTCTTCCTTTCCAGATTGAAGGCCATCAGTGAGCACTCTCAGGACACTCCCAACTATCAAACCACTGTCTATCAGTGAAACCTTACCAGGCGCTCCCAGCCATTCCCGCCTTCATTCTATTTCTTTGCTTAGAGGTGAACACCTCTTTCAATATAAGATCATGGAAAATATCTACCAGTTGTTTTGGAGATGCCAAAACAAAAGAAAGAAGAGGTATGTGTTATATCCACAATTTTAACTTGCTCCATAATCCTGAAATGGGTCTGCTTTATGCTGTAGCAAAACCCAAAGCATAAAAACATATGTGCCTGCTTTATAATTGACATTGAAAAAAAGAATAAACTTTAGTTTACTCTGCTGCGTCCACCACGAGTCTGTGTGTTTTATGGGTAGCTGTTGCATGAGTGTTTGATGGGAGAGGTGCTGTAAAAGCAATAAAGGTAAATGGACACCTATATAGAAGAGTTAATGTCAAAGAGAGAAGGAAACATCAATGCTATGAATGCTATGGAATGAAGCCCCGGAGTCGTGTATATATGGACCTCTGATGGAACCCTCATTGACATAGGACCATGGCAGATGCCAAGACTACCATCACCGTGAAAGAGGACGGGGTGGACCAAAGTGAAGGTCGAGACTGCCTCTCGAGTAAATGGCGGTCTTTAGGTTTGCCATGAACTTGACTCCTTGACTACAGTTTGCAACTAGTGAGTTCCAGTTTTGAAATCTGGGTCCACCGTGAGCTGATTAGGCCTTAACATCTTGAAGCTGCTCCCAGAATTAAGCATTTAAAACATACTTTAAAACTCCTTATCATGACTGGGGAAAAACCAAGAACTCACTAGGTCTGATGCTGACCTGTTCCTTGCTGAAAGAGAGGCCCCTTATGTGGAGAAGTCTTCACCACCTGTGGCACACATTGGATATAGTGGAGAATGAGAAAGCGAATGAAGAAAAACATAGTTATATTCCCTTTACTTCTATTCTTTTCGTTCAGAAATTGATAAAAAAAAGCTTCCCAGTTCAGGAATCCAAGTACCTGGAAGACTTAGGTGCTCTTTTCAATGTTCAATTAGAATGGGGTTTTTGGGAGTGGGGGTGCTGCTGCTGCTGCAGTGCTCCTAGCCCCCTTGCACCAACACAGTCCAAATATGCACATTTTATATAACGCTGCTCAGGATTCCGGGATGCCCCTATGCTCTCAGGTATATTGTAATGAAGTGTATTATTAACTGGGGTGGGCAGTCGCCCCCCCTTACGGAATAATAACACCAACTGCCAGGGTGTTCTGCAAGAGTCACTACATTAACAAGAGCTCCAAGCCCCTGGTAGCAATGACACAGAGCAGACAGGCTTAATCTAGGGAAATGCATAAATGAGTTATGCAGTACTGAAACAGCAATACAGTCAAAATACCCAACAATATGAACCCAACTAGATTTTTTTAAAATAAAGTACATTTTTAAAAAGATAAATGTCAACAAAATAAACAAAACCAAACAAGGAGAACCAGAGGAATGACATTTTGAAACTATGGGTACATTTTAGTGGCAATAATATTTGATGGCACACCGGGACCTAAGCACACTTTATGGCTCACCAAATGGACCTCGGGGTTGGATACTCCAAGCGGGTCGGCCATGTCTGGGATTGTTCCTTCTGAATAAGAGTATACAGTGGAAGTCAATATACTTCAACGGGGCAAGGCCTCAGACTTTATCAATACATATCTCACTGAAGTTGGAGTGGCATCGAGAAAAGTCTGAATAAAGTTGGTGATTTTGTAGGTAAAAGCTCTAATCAGGTAAATAAACATTTGACAGTCAAAGAAGTGGTTGCATGGTATGTTTGGCAAATCTGTCAAGGCCAGATTTATACATTGGGATCATTGGGCATATTCGGCATAGCTTTGCGCCACTCACGGGGCTGAAGGTGCAATCCATAGCCTAGAATGCTAGTTGCCATGCTACATTTGAACCTTATGTGCCTTATTGCGGCTTGGTAAATGTGGAGGAGCTCTGCCTTGTATTGTACTGCCCAGGGCAGCTGTTCTTTTGGTGGAGCAGGGATATTCCCACACACCAACCCATGGATCTCTGTGCTATCCCAGGTTGTGTCAAAATGCTGAGCGCCCCCAGAAGAGGCACAGCAAGGAGAAATACTTTTATATCCCCTTCTTTCTTCCTCCTTCTATACGTGTTATATTTCGCAGCATACTTAGAAAAAGGAAACACCGTCAGAGCCTTGTGTTTTGTGCAAGAAAATGTCCGTCCTGCACAAAAACAGTCAGGCCAGATTTCTACATTAGGATAACGGGGCAGATTCATCATAGTTTTTTGTTGCCCTTACGCCATGCTTGAGGAAGTAAGTGCGTAAAAGTTAGGTAAAACTTGGAGGTCTGATTAGGGATTTTTGAATACACGTATAAATAAGTGAGAGCAAAGGAGTTTGCTAGTGAAACTTTGGCCTTATATCACCTACAAAGGTTAAGTCTGAAGGAGTAACAGGTTCCTTAATGCTTGTGTGAAGAGTAAGCGGAAGAGATTTACTCGTAGTGAGTGATGGGTAAATGGAAGGGATTTACTTGCAGTAAAAGAAAAGTTTCTTTACTTTGAATTTAGTCAATCAAGCACAGTGGCAAATGTTTCTATGTTGTTAATAAATGAAAGTTGCATTTAAAAGTGAAAAGAAACAATTTTTCGTATTACCTTGCAAAGGTGGGGTCAGTCGCGGGTGCTGCACTGATGTCACAGGGAGCCGCGCTGGGACAGCGGGTGTGTAACTGAGGTAATATTGTAAAGGAGGGGTGAGTGCAGAGCGTGAGAACGCATCTCACAAGAAAAGCCGCGCAACCATTGGTTGAATCATTTTGAAAATTAAAAGTTGATTGGTTATTGCTAATAAAAGATGCGCTGGCATTGGAGAAGCATTTATAGTAAAGTAAACGATTGATAAAATTGTATATTGGATTTCAGTGCTATTTATATGTGGCATCTAGATCCAGCATTTATAGGAAATCGCCCTGATAGAAAATATTGCCTTCTCCCCATAGATGATATAAGGTCTTCCTCTAAGATTAGAGGAAGACCTTATATCATGTGCGGAGAGAAGAGAAAATTTAGTTTTTATAGAAAATAAAGAATTATTTCAAAAAGGATGAAGTCATTAAAACAAGAGAAGGAATTATTATTCCACCACCTAATACGCCCGCATCATACATGATGGTAGAAAGAGGCGACCACACTTGTGTGTGGATCGAAAACTGGATAGAGTACACAAAAGGTGACAGTATATTGGCATTTCCAGAAAATGGTACCTTTAATGGTAGGATGTTTTACAATTTGATAAATCGCATGA
The DNA here is from genome assembly GCF_964263255.1 of Lissotriton vulgaris. Classification (NCBI taxonomy): domain Eukaryota; kingdom Metazoa; phylum Chordata; class Amphibia; order Caudata; family Salamandridae; genus Lissotriton; species Lissotriton vulgaris. Next base: position 12,318 of record NW_028250388.1, read on the forward strand.
ATGAGTTAGATCCCAGACCTAGATTAACGCAAAATGAAGCATTGGAGGAGTGGGAAACTGACCAAGAAGTGACAGGAGTTTGAGTAAATTTGATCCCAGATTTCCGAAAGAGACAAGAGATAAGCAAATGAAATAATGGAGACAGTCTATGCTGGTAGAAGGGTTATATCCTGTATTGGAAATCAAAAGGGTGTATAAAGTTCCCCACGGAGGGTTGGGTAAATAGAGGGAATGACTCTCTCTCTGGAGTGTGTTATGTGACAGGGAATAAGGTACTCCCTTAACGGAATTAAGGATGCCTCACACAATTCAAAGGTTGGACGACTGTTGCCATCCCACCCGATGATTGTATCGTGTCATCATTGGGCTCCTGCTCCAACGGCAGGCTGGCGGTGCAATGCCTGTCGGGTAGCACTGAGTGCTACTCTTTAGTGGAGTTCTTTTATTCCTGGCCAATAGATGCATGTGCGTGAGGGGCCAAAAAGGAGTGCAATAGTGAGCGTGAGTGAAAAGTTAAAAAAGGTCAGTAGAGTCCATTAAGAACCTTTAATGATATGGCTCACTGCCTCGTTTAAAAGTAGTGAAGGGAGGGGTACCGAGGCACAAAGAGTAAAGTGATTTGGCCTCGTTCAACCCTCGCCTATGGTGCGGTCAACATGTTTCATGCCACTCGGGCAATTCTTCAGGACCTTAATTGCTCATCAACTTGCAGGGATTTACAACCGTTAGCAAAAATTAAATATACAACCTGCAGGGTATCGCAGGATGGAATCCTACGTGATTTCCCGCCTTAGGTGTGGGGAAAGAAGGAGAGAAGGGCACAATCAATGTTGTGCCTGACAACCGGAGAATTATACAAATAGAGTCATCATGCACAAAAGGTATGGTAACATGAACCCTACCAAAACGAAGTGAAGGTGAAAGAGAGAGAGAAACCTTAAAAAATAATAAGGCAATCGGGGAGAGAATTTACATTCTAAGTGCCAAATGTCATCAGTGGTAAGGGTGCATAAAATCGATGTACATAAGGCTATACACTCCATGCTTAGTCACTCATATGTGTTTTACAGCCAAGGGGTAGTGTATTCGTTAAATTGGGAGTTGGAGATTAAAATCAGAACCAAAGCACTTCAATCGGTGAAGAACAAACGGGAACACCAGGGTCGGATATTCTCAAGAGGTCCTTACCCTTAGTCCCTGGTAGACGGACCCCACTGACTGTCCTTGTGGGGCCTGAGCTGTAAGGTAGTTACCTGAATAGAGTAAATATTCTGGTTATGATTGTGGTTGACAGAACAAGACGGTTTTAGGTTGGTCCCTGGTGGTTAAGCCAAGGGGATCGCCAATTGATGGCACACAGAACCATTGTGTCCGTAGACCACATCTTACCTTGTTTGCTCGAGGCACTAGGCTTGTAAGCACCTACCCCTACCACAGCGGCGAGATCGCAGGACAGCCGGTGAATCGGTGTGTGGCTGAGCTGCTTAAGAAGCAGAATGCCGCGGGCGCCGTGAGTGGGGGTGTGTGCAAAGCGTTGCTAGGTAACGCGGACAAGCGTGGTGTGGAAAGAGAGGCCAGCCACAGTCCGAAAACAGCGTTCGCAGCAAGGCGCCATCTTGGAATGGAGAAACCCCAATTGGGAGAATGCTAGGGGTGCCTTCAATGGGTATAGAAGGATGGTATTTTAGTCTTGGGTAGGAACAATCCAAGACTGGATTATCTGGCTAGCATATTCCAAGGCACAGAATCATTTAGACCATGTTCATCTGTCTGGAGACGATGCACCCATCGCTGTTCCATTCTGAATAATGCCTGTTGATTAATGGAAGGGTGGCATTCAAGGATAGTCCATTGTATGTTTTCCGCCAGGTGGTTGTGTTGTCTACAGTGTTCATACAGCCTGGTGTGTGTCTTTTTACAGCGGATGTTGCTGTTATGTTCCATGATGCGTAGTTTCGCGGTGCGCATCGTCATGCCGATGTAGATCATCTTGCATGGGCATGTCAGCATATAGATGCATCTTGCGCTGTTACAGTTTGTGTGCTTGTTGAGGTGCCAGGTGAAACCCTTTGGAAGTTCTATGGTTCGACCTTGGATGGTCTGGGGGCAAACAACACAGGAACCACAACGATAATGTCCCGTAACCGGTGGCAGGTCCCAGAGTGTATTAACTGGGCGGGTGCTCGTTTTCTTGGGGCGAGTATGGATCAGGGTATCCTTGAGGTTAGATGTCCTCTTAAATGCAAAGCGCGGCCGAGGTATTTCCAGGCCCGCCGTATTGAGGATTCCCCAATGCGAGTTCACAGTCTTTTTTATGAAATTGGAGTTTCTTGTGTAAGAGGTTACACATGTGATTGTGTCGTCTTGCTCCTTAGTATGAACTTCCAGCAGTGAGTCTCTGTTATTATTGAGAGCCCTTTTAGAAGATGACTTGAGAAGTCGAGTCGGGTACCCCCTGTCCTGAAGTTTGTGTTGGAGATTATTAGCTTCTTGTTTGTAGTCTGTTATTGATGTACAGTTTCTGCGGAGCCGCAGGAATTGCCCAAAAGGCAGGTTATCCTTTAGGGCTCTGGTATGGTGGCTGTTGTACAAAAGCAGACTGTTCCTGTCAGTCCCTTTCTTAAACAGCGTTGTTGTGATTGCTGTGGGTTCCAGCCTGATTGTCAAATCTAGAAAGGGTACAGACTCCTCAGAGATCGTGCCTGTAAATTTCAAAAAGGGGTCTTGCAGGTTAATCCACGCACAAAAGGCTTCGCAGCTGGTCCGATCACCTTTCCAGAAGACTAGAATATCGTCGATATATCGGCGCCAGAGTGTGAGATGTTCTCGGAACGGGTTCTGTTCGGGTGTCCTGTATTAACAACCGAAGAGCCAACAGGAAGTAAATGTACAGAGAAAACGAAAAATGTAATAACTAATAATGGTGATTCAGAAGATGATTACCTGGAGGATTTATTAATGAAAAATCCACCACCTTATCGCAAAGAGGAACATATAATCCACCTTAGTGCTCCATTCTTAAAGCCACCCTTGATTCCGCAAGTTATACATGAGACCACTGTTCCCAATAAAGTGCGCGCATGTTTCTTTCAGGCTGTGGTGCATACTGTTGTGCTATTGTTGAAGTATTCATGCTAATTGCAGCGCCATCACCAGCAGCAATAAACATTAATTCTTTAAACAAAAGCAAACAATCTGCTCGACATCATCCCTGCAGCTGCGGCGCTCTATTAAGAAAAGAAATTCAGCAAGCTACAACACGGCGTGAAAAGCACACGTCATGTTTGTAAATTTGCTGATTTTCTCATCCTACCAGAGCTGTGCTGAGCGTGATTGTGAGACTTTGTTAAAGTGTTCAGGTTAATTGCAGCTCCAGACGGGCGCTGCGATTAACCTGAAATCTTTAACAAATGACCACAATCACCCCCCAGCCCAGCTCTGGTAAGGAAAGAGATGCAGCAACTCGACAAATAAGGCGTGAAAAGCACACGTCATGTTTGTAGACTTGCTGAATCATTCTTAACAGAGCTGGGCTACATCTCACCACAGAATGTCAAATTGTTTTCCCGAGGTCCATAGTGAGACATTGGGAAAACAGAATAAGAACTCAAATGGAGAGGGCGGAGGTAGCAACTCCAAGAGCTGCAGCTCAAGTGAAAAAAACACAAATCTATTTGCCAGAAGAACAATACTTTAAATGTAGAATACCTTACATTTTCGATTCCGTTGTTGATTAGCTGCTTTTTTAGACTGCCACCTACACCAATACGCAAGATGAGCTCTCCTCTCAGATTCTTACAAAGGAGGATCCCACAGATCACAAAGATGGCAAGGACGGTGTTAAAGCGAGCTATTTAACACCACAACAAAAAGTGTTTCAAATCCATTTTGAAATATCTAGAGCAGAGTTTCCCTCTAATGCCCTTACTAAGAAAGCCCTTGGAATGTGTGATGTTAAACACAAACAATGATTTCTATGTGTTTTTACTTTCGAGCTGCTTGCACATTGAAAAACCTTGTCATGCATAAATATGTACACCCAAATATGAAGGAACCTGATATGAAGTATCAAGATCTCTTTTGAAATCCCTCAATGCAAAAGAAGCATGGAATATTTTCAAAGGGGCGTGGCTAGTGTAAATAAGAGCGTGGCTTAAGACACATAAGCAAAAAATCTGTACTTAGCATAGTGTGCCTCCCGACTTGTATTTTGCTGTTTCTGTCATTGCATCCAGTTTTATGATACAACAAGTAACCAAATATATGCAAGTCAGGACTATTGCCTTTGTCAATGGTTGTTAGTTGCATAAGATGAATAAGCAGCAACTATGGCTTTCATATAATATTGAAAGCTTCCACTTAAAGCCCTGGTGGCACCACAACTATGTTGCTGCCCCTGAGTTTCAAAAAGAGAAGGGAAGTAAGTGTTAGTAAAGAGAATACTCCTGACAGATGGATCCGTAATTTACAAACTTGCATCTGCCATCTGCTCAGACCTGCATCTTGGCAAGATTAAAAATCTTGGCAAGGCCTAACTAGCCTTCCACCCTTCTTAGTTTGTTCAGGTGAGCACGGTTACATAGAGCAAGCGTTTAGAAATGACAACATGGGAAAAACAAGAATAAAAGGTGCCTGCAAGGGACTTCGTTTATGACAATTATTTAACAGATAGTGATTCTGTGTTGAAAATAATCACAGAAAATGTAAAGAATCAATCAAGTACTAAGATCATTAAGTTCAGGAACGCTTTTACTTAAAGCATTCAACAAGCTACTTTGAGAAAATACTCTACATAGTAGAGAAGAGAGAGACACGGAGTAGTTATTCTTTTGAAAAAAATATATTTATATAAATATTGGCTTAATCAGTCATAAGGGTACAAATCAACATTAAAGGTTGAAATATAGTGCTATACAAATGAACAAAGGAAAAGTGAAAAAAACAACCTATAATTAATTTGCAACAAAGTCCAATCCTGTATCAATTTGAAAGATGACATCTATTTTGATACAATAAAAAATCATCTATGAAGGTTAATCATAAGCAGAGAAAAGGACTGAATGGTTGACGTTTCGGTCTTCGATGGAACTGATCCTTAAGATCTTCTTCAGGACAGTACAGTATGATGACCTCACTGAGGTCATCGTGCTTGCCGCAGACCACGAACCCCTGACAGCCTGTGCTTTGAGGAGAAGATTTTGATAGTCGCAAGAATCGGACGTATTGAGTTTATTTAATTTGGACATTGTAACACCACGGAAAGTACGCAAAGTGGTCGTTTTCATTCCAGCAGAGAATTGATATCTAAGACCATCATAGGAAATTGCCCATACTGGAGCCTACAAGGTCTTTCTTAAACAACGCAGTAAAGGGTCAAAACTGTTTGCATACTGTACTGTCCTGAATAAGGTCATAAGGATCAGTTCCGCAGGGGCGCGCCACAAGCATGAGTATGTGCTTTGAAAAAGAGCTGACTGTGCGCGCACGTATACACGCACACACCATTCCCGGCCCAGCAAACACTTGATTGCAGTGCCAGTTCCCCCATTACCCTTCTCTGCTAGCACATGCGCCCCTCCCCCTTCCTGTCACATTTCTTCCTTCAAATCTTATCTTTATTTCTTCTTCTCTCAGCCTTCTTCATACGAAAATGTTCCCTTCCACGGTCTCTTCTCTTACGCCCGAAATGCTGCTTCGCTCGAGCACTTATGTGTCTTTCTTAATTCCACCGTCTCTCTTCCCCTGGTCCCTCTGTTTCTATCCGGTGGCACTGCCCCACCCCCTTTCAAGGCCACAGCAGTGCATGTCTTGGTCCCCATTTTGCACTTCACTCCTACTGGCTTCCCTCTGCCAGCCCCACCTCCCTCGGCATCCTTCCTCCTCATTTCTTCCTCCCTTCTTCCTCACACCTCACTGTACCCTTTCTCTCCTCAGCCCCTCCTCTCTGCCCACACTCCTCTCGGCTCTACTTCCTATGCCCGCGGGGCGCCGAGTCGTCCATCTCCCACTTTTCACCCCCACTTCCCCCGCCCCTTTCCTTCTGGGTTCTCCCTGCCCCTACTCACTCCTCGGTGTCTGTCATTGCCTCCATAATGCACCGGTGCTCTCTATTTCTTATTTGTCCTTCTCTCCCCGGTTTCTGTAGTGCTGTGTGTCACTGCCTTTTCACTGGTGTCTCTCGGTGTATTTTTCACCCTCGTCCTCCTCCATACTCTCAATTCCCCGTGAGTTCCCTGCCACCCTCTCTTCCATCTTCTAGCTGACCAATCTGACCAGCAACAAAGCAGACACTTTTGAATTCACCACGGAAGATACTGAGAGAATTTACACACTCATTCAGGAACCCGAGTGTATAGCTTCCAGCACAGGATCAGTACAATCCAACATACGACAACTTTTGTATGCAGTCAAAAGAGAGATCAACCAACGCTTACATGCAAGCACCTTGATCCGCTACCACAAAGTCTCGAGAATACCTAGAGGACTGTGTATACCTCTTAAATCTACATTATGCAAGAACAACATAAAATTTACTGAAAGATGGTACGGAATCCTTAATAAGTGTTCACTTGATTTAATTTTGTTGATAGTTGAAGAATTGTCCAAAATGCTAGACGACCTCAACACTGAAGTAGCACAATTAAAAGAAGAACCATGGGGCATATTACCAAGCAATAGCGATAATTTTCGCTATTGCTTGGTTAGAGACAAAAATTTACCGCTGCGCTGCGGCGATTTTTACCGCAAATAAACTTTGTTATTACCATAGTTTATCGCAAATGCGATAAAAATCGCCGCAATGCATGAATATCGCTGAAAAGTCAGCGATATTCATGCATTACCGAGCTAATGCTCTTAGCCATGTTATCCACCTCCCATTGGATAACATGGCTAAGAACTGCTCAGGGCAGGTGTTAGCTTTTGGAGATCTTCAAAAGTTGGTAATAGGAGATAGCGATGTTAGCGACTGTTTTCAGTCTCTAACATCTTGGCACGCCCACTTTACATGTCATTAGTGATAAATATCACTGACATGCAAAGTGGGGCCCAAGATGGTCGCTATCTCCTTAGCTGTCGCTAACTGGTGTTAGCGACAGCTAGGTAATAGGGAGATAATTTTATATGCCCCTTAGTTCCAAATTAACCCAAGAAGAATTACGCCAGACTCTTGAAGACGTAAACTTACAACTTGAGAAATATACCAAGGAGATCAACGAGCGCAAATTGCGCAAATTTAAAAGGGACACAGTAGATTACAAACTTGGAGAAGTTTACAATTGGGCCGAAATTTACGCGGCCAGAAGACAACAGAGATCACAATTCAATAAATCAACCGAAGGCGACACATCATCTTCTGATGGTTTCACACGAACCAGACAGTCTAGACAAGATCTACGACAACCTTCACGTTCAACACAATCCCAACCAGAAGGCATTCCAACCAGTCTACCCTCACAAAGTGGCGCATCTACAAGTCAACCCACGACCCAGAGAACTGGACTGATGCCTTTTTTAGGATTAGGCACAGACGCAACCGGAGATCCAGGCGAACAAGGTTCAACAGAGCGACAGCGCCCTATAGCTCAATCATCGAGGAGCCACAGAACCTAATCATAAACATTTCAAGTTCCAACATCTCCACCACACAAACCAAGGTCCTCCAGAAGGGCATTTCCTTTGTCCCAAACGAAACTACCAACGATCTAGAAACTCAAGTCAGCTTTTACAAGTTTATGCAAACTCTACGCCTTAAAAACGTTTTTTGCAATGTTTGCACTACATCTGCAACAACAGAAGAACACACCATCATGGACTTACGTCCCAAGAGTTCCTTTTTGGCTCCTGTCAGCCATAAAACCTTGGATATTTTTGAAGCATTAGTACAAAAAGACCTTGAAAAAATTAGTCAAACTACTGTTCGACACAGACAGAATCTCACAAGACACGAAAGAATTGCTTTAACTCAACTAGCTACCAACAACAACATCAAGATCTGCCCCGCAGACAAGGGCGGATCCTTGGTAATTTTGGATACCCAGTTTTATCTGGATAGCGTAAACGAACATCTTTCAGACACAAACACCTACATGGAAATACATTTGGATCCCACCAAGGAATATTCTGCGATCCTCCAGACCCTCATTGACAAAGCTGTAGCATTTGGAACAATTACCAACAAAGATCGCAATTATCTCATCAAAACTCATCCTAGTATTCCATACCTTTATATGATTCCCAAAATTCACAAAGATCTCATCAAACCACCATTCAGACCGATTGTCAGCACATGCAACTCTATTCATGAATCCATTGGAACATACATAGACCGGCATCTTCAACCTTCCGTAACCCAAATGGAAAGCTACTTACAGGACACTACAGACTTTCTGTCCAAACTCCTGACCATCAGCATCGATCCACAAACACCCGTCTTACTTTGTACCATTGATGTAAACTCGCTTTACACATCTATCCCTGACAATCTCGGCATCCAGGCCATAGAAGCAGCCTTACTCAAAACCAACAAACCATCTGATTTACAAGTCTTTCTCATGGAACTTATCCAATTCACTTTGCTACACAGTTACTTCAAATATGAAAATACATTTTACATTCAATTATCTGGCGTAGCGATGGGCAATTGTGCAGCCCCATCATACGCAAATCTCTTCATGCAGGACTTTGAAACTAAAAATATACTATCAGTCCCACACTGGCAAAACCATCTGAAAATCTACTACCGATACATCGATGACATTTTTCTGATATGGACCGGTACTGAACAACAACTCACCTTTGCCATCAGTCATCTCAACAGCATCAATAACAGAATACAATTCACCCACAATTACAACCGGAGTGAAATATCATTCTTAGATGTGAAGATCATCATCAAGGATAACAAACTTGAAACATCTACATACACAAAACCAACTGACCGCAACAATTACCTCCATTACTCAAGTTTTCATCAACCCAGTCTGAAGAAACATCTGCCATACTCTCAACTAATGCGTGCCAAAAGAATTGCTTCCACAAATAAATCTTTCAATCATGACACTACTATCATCATGAACAAATTTTTGAAACGAGGTTATCCTAACCAGATTGTGCAATCCGCTTACGCAAGAGTAGCACCATTGATCGATCCACTCTGCTCAAACCCAAACCAAAAATCACCTCAAACGAACAACGCCATGTGTTTGTCTCCAAATTTTCCACCAAAAGTTACTTGATTAAAAAGAGCATCACCACCCACTGGCAATTGCTCCAATTGGAACCCGATTTCAATACACTGTTACAAGAACTGCCAATTTTTGCCTACCAACGTTCTAAAAATCTACGGACATACATAAAAACCGGCACCATCCAACCCACTATTTACAAAGGAACAATTCCTTGTCAAAACTGCCAGAACTGTCACAATATAATTCCAGGAAATAGCATCAACCATCTCAGTACAGGTGTTCAAATTCATCTTCGAGTCAATGCGACATGTGACACCATGAATGTTGTGTACCTCTTAAAATGTCCCTGCGGATTGACTTATGTAGGGAAAACCGAACGCAAAATTAAAACCAGGCTCAATGAACACAGGAGCAACATCCGCAACAAAAATTTGAAATCCTATGTTTCTGCTCATTTCACCCAACAAAACCATAACAACACTCATATTTGTTTCCTTATTTTAGAGACAGTCAGAAACCGGAGGGCATGGACCCGAAAAAATACCTGCTTCAAAGGAAACTGTATTGGATATTTAAACTTGGCACCGCCCACCCGAAAGGACTGAATCAGCGTCTGGAATTTAGCGGTTTCCTTTAATGTGTTTGTAAAGAATGTTGATTGTATATGCTGGTTTTTCTCCTTCTGACTGCATCTTTATGCATATTTTTTCACCTTACATATACACCTCGCATCCGTTTTTCCTACCCTTCCAAATTCCATAATTTTTTTGTCAGACTCCTTCACCTTTCTCACCCCTCTTTTAGCACACTAAGTCAGATACACTCTCGTACTTTTCATCGACATTACGTATCTCTTTGGCCACACTTCCTTACCACTTTTCCTGACTCTTTAAAAAAAAATTCACCTTTGTTTCGCTCATAATTTCCTCAACTTTAATCATATTGCGTCACATTTTCTCTTCATCCTCAGTTTCACTAACATTTTCTGAACTGCATGGGCACCTACTTTTCACCCACTATATGTTTCCGTGTTTACAAACATTGTCCTCTTTTCATTTCACATGCGCAAGATAAAACACGCATGCGCACCACAGTCGGCTTACTTCCGCATCCTCGGATGGCATTCTTTCGCACACCGCGCTGTGGACCTTTCACCGCTTAACGGCTTCATACTTTTCTCGGTAAGCACAATCTCTATGTCCAGCCCCTTACATGAACCTCACTCTCATTGTTTCTTTAAGTCGTTTCACCGGTTCGCGGATCTTTTCTCCATCGCACTATTGGATCACTTTTCTTTTTCGTTAGCACTTTTGTTCTCATGTTATTCATTTTTTTAAAGCGCACGCCGGGTTTCCCTTTTTGTTTTTGTTTTATGTTATCTACCACATGTTTCTTTTCATTTTCTCTTCTTTTCGGCATTCACAAGGGGCCACCCTACCATTTTCTCTCACAACCCAATTTCTCTTTAATTACCACGTAACGTCTGTTAATTGTCTTCACTTCACATTTCCACTAACATGTTTTCCGTACCTACACTCGGCTCCTGACCCGCTAACTTCCGTTTTTCCTACTTTTCCACAGAATTACATTAACCCCCTGATGAAGAGCCATGCAGCTCGAAATACATCGGGGATATTGATACACGCCATCCCTTTACCACAATTATGATGCAATGAAAAAGATTTCTTCTACCTTTGGAATCATGTTGTAACATCGTATCCAAATTTTGTTCAGCCACGTGAATATTTCTTTAACAAAAGGACAAAAATGTTTAAAAAAACGACATGAATTATGTTGCAAAGTGAATAAAACTTTGAACATCAAAACATCTTCGTATCCACTTGCTTTTGTAGCACACAAGAGTGCTCAGGTTCTCCCACCTTACGCCTGTAAGGTTTTTCGCGCTTTCATATCTTTTCCCCTCCTGGACAGTAGGGGTTCACCCTGAGCACCCTAAAAGACTATACTTTCATCGTCTACCAATTAAGCTTACTGATTTACCATTGGAGTGCAGCGGACTTCCTTTAAACATTAGTATTCTGGTGACTCATGACCATAAAAACAAAGGTTACAAATTCAATATTGTGTCAAATACTGAAAAAATAAAACAGGATATACTGAATCGGCTGTCGCCCCAGGGCATGCTAGACACCTTCCATCACTATTGCTTATGCGACTTGTAGTTCTGCTTTTCTTATTAAAAGGGTGGTCTCTAAAGTCCCAGTGTTCTATTTCATTCCAGGGAACTTGGTGCGAATCGCCACCAGCATTAAACGGTTTTAACCTGCTCGCCCTACCTGCTATTAAAAGCGCAAAATTCGGCCACAGCAAGGGAGGCCTAGCTACAAACAGCTCTATGAAGAGCATTTATGCTATGGAGCCAATGATGCACAGCTTAGCACCTCCAAACGCCATGCAAGTGCTCCGAATCACTTTACAGGGGGAGGATGAAAATGAGCAGATAATCCTCATAAATCTCTATTTACACCAGTGTGACAGAACTAAAGGCACCCAGCAACTGAAGGAGGAGCTCGACAAAATTATAACGGAAGAGCATGCCAACAGCCTGATCATTACTGGGGACTTCAATTCAAATATGTTCAGGAGTTCATCTGAAGATATTGATACGGAGGAGGACCAATTTGTATGGGACGCCGTAATACAAGATAATAACTCAGGCGGAAGACAAATGAAAACAGCCCAGAGGCTTCTAGCGATTCGGGAGTAGGTGGGATTTCGAGCATTAACTCCTTGGGCCCGGCCGCGATTCTGCGCCTGTGCGGCTGTTTTAATGAGTGGGCGAGTTCATGACGGCCCCCAGCCGTCATCAGCACACGCCCACCGTGATGCATGATGGACGGGGGCCGGCATCAGCATGGAAGGGGTTAAACAGACCTGTAGTAAGGCTTATAGGTCCATTGTCGACATTGCTAAATTAGCATGTGCACCAGTCACACTCTGCACCAGTCACACTGCACGGTGCAGTGCACCTGTCACCCGCTGCACGTGGCAGTGCACCAGTCACACTCTGCACGATGCAGTGCACCTGTCACCATCTCCACGGTGCAGTGCACCCGTCACACTTTGCACGGTGCACCAGTCACACTCTTCACAGTCCAGTGCACCTGTCACCATCTGCACGGTGCAGTGCACCTGTTACCATCTGCACGGAGCAGTGCACCAGTCACACTCTGCATGGTGCAGTGCACCAGTCACACTCTGCACAGTGCAGTGCACCTGTCACCCTCTGCATGGTGCAGTGCACACGTCACCCTCTGAACAGTGCAGTGAGTCACACTCTGCACAGTGCAGTGCACCTGTCACCCTCTGCACGGTGCAGTGCATCTGTCACCATCTGCACGGTGCAGTGAGTCACACTCTGCACAGAGCAGTGCACCTGTCACCCTCTGCACGGTGCAGTGCACTAGTCACACTCTGCACGGTACAGTGCACCCGTCACACTCTGCACGGTGCACCAGCCACACTGCACGGTGCAGCACACCTGTCACCCTCTGCAGGGTGCAATGCACCTGTCACCCTCTGCACGGTGCACTGCACCAGTCACACTCTGCACGGTGCAGTGCACCTGTCACCATCTGCATGGAGCAGTGCACCAGTCATATTCTGCACGGTGCAATGCACCAGTCACACTCTGCACGGTGCACGAGCCAAACTGCACAGTGCAGTGCACCTGTCACCCTCTGCAGGGTGCAATGCACCTGTCACCATTCTGCACGGTGCAGTGCACCAGTCACACTCTGCACGGTGCAGTGCACCTGTCACCATCTGCATGGTGCAGTGCACCAGTCACACTCTGCACGGTGCAGTGCACCTGTAACCATCAGCATGGTGCAGTGCACCAGTCACCCTCTGCACGGTGCAGTGCACCAGTCACACTCTGCACAGTGCAGTGCACCAGTCACACTCTGCACGGTGCATCAGCCACACTGCACGGTGCAGAGCACCTGTCACCCTCTGCACGGTGCAGTGCACCTGTCACCATCCATGCCTGTCAAGTATCACGCATCAGGTGTGACGCTCGCGCATTTCAGTGCGGTGTTGCGCAACACCGCACTGAAATGCATTGTTACGCATTTAGTGTCAGTTGCCAGCACGCACCACCTACGGTGCCTGTGAACCTTTGCGCCTGCTCTGCTGCTCCGAGACATGGTTACAGCAGCTGCTTGCTGGACTCAGTAGTTCCTAAATAGTTAAAATGGTCTGCTCTCAGCTCTGGAGTGGCTGAGAGTGTTACAAAGTATCAATGAACCTGCCCGCCCTGCCGCATCTGGCTCCAGGCTACATGATTAATTGTGGCCGTGCCGCACGGCTTTGACACACTGCTCTTGCAATTACCGACTGCTCTAAGCAGTGAGTGGTTGCTGCTACTGGCTCAGGTGGCACACCATCGGGGATTATAATCTGGATGTGACCGTTAGTGAGCCCGGACTTCGTTGAGGGATGAGGCATCCGAAGTTGCTTCGTTTATGAGGCAGGCTGACATCCCGGCAGTGGAGAACGGGTCCACAGACTGAGGAAGAGATGTTTCTGGATAACCGAGGCACGGGGAGTCAGTCAGTGGAACCACCACAGGGCAATACTGGCTTCCGCCTTCGAATGAACAGATGGCAGCGGCAGGGTGCTCCAGACACCTCTGGGACCTTGCTGCGCATGCGGAGAGGTGCAGAGGACGATGATGCCAACGCTGTGCAGCAGTATGAGCCGAGGATGATAGCCGAGTACCCATTTCTCATTGACACTGGCCACCTGAGGCCTACCAGGCCACTGCTCACGTCAATCACAGACCCGTCCAGAGTCAGGCATGGCAGGGCCTCGGAGACGGACAGGAACCAATCACGACAGACCAGAAGTGCCCGCAAGTTCAGAACCCACTCCACCCCATGACGGAGAACTCGTATAGCGCTTATGGCATGATGCTGCTCTCATTGATTGTCTTCACCGTGGGCATCATCGGCAACCTGTCCATCATGTGCATCGTGTGGCATAACTAGTCCGGGTGCACTGCTGACCGTACGGTCATGAACCGGGAAGAGACAGCAGTCTGAACTTGTCTAGTTCAAGTAAGTGTTACTTAAGTTACATCAGTCCAGCGGGCAAAGTGCTGCGTGCCAGGCAGAGCCGTTACTGACTTAGTACTGTACAGTCAGTTTAGTACAGCTGTGGAGCGGCCCGAGTCTGTCTGATCATCAACAGAAAAAATAATTTCACAAAAAATAGCATCTGGAGGCAGTTACCTAATTGCTGTTTAAATGCTGCTGTTTTGGCCCTCCGCCTCCAGCACGCTTCCTCCTCACTTACTCTACTTTAACACTTACACACAGTCACACAGCAGAGGTGCTTCCGACTCCCCCCCTTGGCCTCCCACTCGTAAATAATAATCGCATAAACTAACTTTGCCCGTCTGTGATTTAAAGCATCAGAAAATCCCTCAGCCCACCGGAACTATGTGCAAAAATCCCTTAGTTAGCATATATTCCATGGCAATGTCATTTTTTGGTCTCGGTTTGGCAGTGCGCATGCGCTGTCTCTCCGAGACATCTGGTAGTCTATAAGGGTGCTGAAACTCCGCCTACTGCTTTGTTATTTCTTGCTGCTTGCCATTGGTTAACTTTGGCTTTTTATTTGTTAGCAGCCTTATTATTGGCTCTTTAGCCAGTAGGTAACTTCCGGCTATTCCGGAAGCAGCACAGCCTAACTACAGTATTGTGACGCTTATTTTAAATAGTGCGCAGTCATTTTGACTTGTTACAATAGCGATCGCGCAATCGCTTTCAGTGCTGTCTGAATGGAGTGAGGCTATAGAAGATTGGGGAGGGTTTGTGCCGCTCGTTTCTACTCGGAGTGGTTCGTGGTTACGTGTTGCAAGTGTGGGGATTGCCACGTGAGTTGTGTCCACTGTTTTCGCTTTCATCTTTATTTTGAAAATAGCAGGGAAATAACGGGGCCGCCGCCAGAGGGTCGTTTCCTTTTTTATTTAGTGTACCTATACAACTTTTCTGATAATGTAACATTCTCCTTTCCTGACACTTGTATTTGCGATCTAATGGACTGGTCTGCCGAAAACATAGGTGGTCTAGCTATCTTCACACAGCTGCCACCAGACACCACTGCGCCCCTGATTATCTAATTTCAAGTTACTGCGCAATTTCTTTTTTTTTAATTTCACTCTTGCGCCAGGTCCAGTTCACCTCTCCTCACTCTGGGGATAATTTTCCTTTCCATTGGTTTGAGGCAGAAAAGACATTTGACAGTGGCGTATGGTTCTCTTTTGGAGGCGTCACAAGGTACATATAGTAACATGACTGTTCAAATTTTTTTATTGGCTTTGCAAACGCACGTGACAATAAGTGGGTCGTCTGAAGATCTTGCACGTTTTGTGACATTTTTCATTTGTACCACAAAGCATACACTGAAAAAAAAAGGTTTCATGTATACGTCCGATACAAAGGAACGTCGAAGGGCATCGTATGCACAACCCTGAGCTAAAAATTTAGAAAAGGGCGCAGGTCTTTCACAGAGCTCCAGTGTCGTGTAAGCGGATACAGACATCTCACCTACCCTTCAGCCTTTCCTACTCCAGGGTAACTAATGAGCTGGGATAATCCTCCTACGAGAGGGTGTGAGCTTGTGCCCCAGCTGCTAATCACAGGCGCACCATGGGCTTGGATTCACTTCACTGGAGCACACGCTGCATTCTCACACACACACAGCGCCGCTGTTGACACACACCTCACTAAGCGCTACACTAGTTACAAGCACTTGCCCGGCTCGCACTCCTGGCTTCCCTTTACTCCCACACGGTACATTTACAAATAGTTCAACAGAGCCCTGAGGAATTTGGCGACGAGGGAAGGGGTTATGAAAATTCTTGGGGGGATGGGTAGGAGAAGAAAGCCAATAATCTTATGGGGATGAGGTGGGGGGAATCGGTGGTAGCAGGGATTCTTGTGCGGGACTGTAGGGGTTGCCGAACTTCTCGTGGGGTGTGATGACACCTCAAAGTTCAAGGAAACTCATCCGCTGGGCCCTGGAGTCACGATCTTTACAAATTACATTACACCGAAAAGGCATACACTTCACTGTAATAAAATGTACAAAATGAAAAAAATAAACATAGTGAAAAAAGTGAGGGGCTTTAGAAAATGAAGCTCTTTGAGGTTTTGAGGTGTCATACATGTCCTGTGTCTCGCTCTCTCCTGCTGTGGGAGCAGTCAATATCCGACTATACTCCGTGATGGAACCGCTGACCAATTGCGGGAGGGAACAGGTACCGTAAGACTGAGGTGCCAGTTCATGGAAAAGTAAATCTGGTCCTTGCTCATTCACGTCCCCTCACAAATGTCTAGTCAGAGTCACCGCAATGTGCAACAGTCATGAACCCGAGGTGCTCGCCCACTCATCCTCTCGTGAAGGGCCCGCCTCACTCATGCCCCACAGACCACACTATGATCACACACTCACCCTCTCGTGATGGGCCCCCGCCTCACTCATGCCCCACAGACCACACTATGATCACACACTCACCCTCTTGTGAAGGGCCCCCGCCTCACTCATGCCCCACAAACCACACTATGATCACACACTCACCCTCTCGTGGAGGGCCCCCGCCTCACTCATGCCCTACAGACCGCACTATGATCACACACTCACCCTCTCGTGAAGGGCCCCTGCCTCACTCATGCCCCACAGACCACACTATGATCACACACTCACCCTCTTGTGATGGGCCCCTGCCTCACTCATGCCCCACAGACCACACTATGATCACAAACTCACCCTCTCGTGAAGGGCCCGCCTCACTCATGCCCCACAGACCACACTATGATCACACACTCACCCTCTCGTGATGGGCCCCCGCCTCACTCATGCCCCACAGACCACACTATGATCACACACTCACCCTCTCGTGGAGGGCCCCCGCCTCACTCATGCCCTACAGACCACACTATGATCACACACTCACCCTCTCGTGAAGGGCCCCCGCCTCACTCATGCCCCACAAACCACACTATGATCACACACTCACCCTCTCGTGGAGGGCCCCCGCCTCACTCATGCCCTAAGGACCGCACTATGATCACACACTCACCCTCTTGTGAAGGGCCCCTGCCTCACTCATGCCCCACAGACCACACTATGATCACACACTCACCCTCTCGTGATGGGCCCCTGCCTCACTCATGCCCCACAGACCACACTATGATCACAAACTCACCCTCTCGTGAAGGGCCCCGCCTCACTCATGCCCCACAGACCACACTATGATCACACACTCACCCTCTCGTGAAGGGCCCCTGCCTCACTCATGCCCTACAGACCACACTATGATCACACACTCACCCTCTCGTGAGGGGCCCCTGCCTCACTCATGCCCCACAGACCACACTACGATCACACACTCACCCTCTCGTGGAGGGCCCCTGCCTCACTCATGCCCCTACAGACCACACTACGATCACACACTCACCCTCTCGTGAAGGGCCCCTGCCTCACTCATGCCCTACAGACCACACTATGATCACACACTCACCCTCTCGTGAAGGGCCCCCGCCTCACTCATGCCCTACAGACCACACTATGATCACACACTCACCCTCTCGTGAAGGGCCCCCGCCTCACTCATGCCCCACAGACCACACTATGATCACACACTCACCCTCTCGTGAAGGGCCCCTGCCTCACTCATGCCCCACAGACCACACTATGATCACACACTCCCCCTCTCCTGAAAGGCCCCGCCTCACTCATGCCCCACAGACTAAACTATGATCACACACTCACCCTCTCGTGAAGGGCCCCTGCCTCACTCATGCCCCACAGACTAAACTATGATCACACACTCACCCTCTCGTGAAGGGCCCCTGCCTCACTCATGCCCTACAGACTAAACTATGATCACACACTCACCCTCTCGTGAAGGGCCCCTGCCTCACTCATGCCCCACAGACTAAACTATGATCACACACTCACCCTCTCGTGAAGGGCCCCTGCCTCACTCATGCCTCACAGACCACACTATGATCACACACTCACCCTCTCGTGAAGGGCCCCCGCCTCACTCATGCCCTACAGACCACACTATGATCACACACTCACCCTCTCGTGAAGGGCCCCTGCCTCACTCATGCCCCACAGACTAAACTATGATCACACACTCACCCTCTCGTGAAGGGCCCCTGCCTCACTCATGCCTCACAGACCACACTATGATCACACACTCACCCTCTCGTGAAGGGCCCCTGCCTCACTCATGCCCTACAGACCACACTATGATCACACACTCACCCTATCGTGAAGGGCCCCCGCCTCACTCATGCCCCACAGACCACACTATGATCACACACTCACCCTCTCGTGAAGGGCCCCTGCCTCACTCATGCCCTACAGACCACACTATGATCACACACTCACCCTCTCGTGAAGGGCCCCGCCTCACTCATGCCCTACAGACCACACTATGATCACACACTCACCCTCTCGTGAAGGGCCCCTGCCTCACTCATGCCCTACAGACCACACTATGATCACACACTCACCCTCTCGTGGAGGGCCCCCGCCTCACTCATGCCCCTACAGACCACACTATGATCACACACTCACCCTCTCGTAAAGGGCCCCTGCCTCACTCATGCCCCACAGACCATACTATGATCACACACTCACCCTCTCGTAAAGGGCCCCTGCCTCACTCATGCCCCACAGACCACACTATGATCACACACTCACCCTCTCGTGAAGGGCCCCTGCCTCACTCATGCCCTACAGACCACACTATGATCACACACTCACCCTCTCGTGGAGGGCCCCTGCCTCACTCATGCCCCACAGACCACACTATGATCACACACTCACCCTCTCGTGAAGGGCCCCGCCTCACTCATGTACCACAGACCGCACTATGATCACACACTCACCCTCTTGTGAAGGGCCCCCGCCTCACTCATGCCCCACAGACCACACTATGATCACACACTCACTCTCTCGTGGAGGGCCCCGCTTCACTCATGCCCCACAGACCACACTATGATCACACACTCACCCTCTCGTGAAGGGCCCCTGACTCACTCATGCCCCACAGACCACACTATGATCACACACTCACTCTCTCGTGAAGGGCCCCGCCTCACTCATGCCCTACAGACCACACTATGATCACACACTCACTCTCTCGTGAAGGGCCCCTGACTCACTCATGCCCCACAGACCACACTATGATCACACACTCACCCTCTCGTGAAGGGCCCCTGCCTCACTCATGCCCCACAGACCACACTATGATCACACAGTCACTAGGGCCAAGGATAGTCCGTCCAAACAACATCCTGTTAGGAACTCACGGCCTACCCCTTCGGGCCACCGTGGGTGCCTCGAAACACAACAGCTGCTTCTTCAAGGCACGCTCTCACGCGCAGAAGCAAATATTTATCATTCACGCAAAACAACTTTTAATGAATGCAACACAATCAGGCCTATCCATTATCTGAGAGGCAGTGTGACATACAAATAGTTTTTTTCACATACGAAGAATCAGAATAGAAATATAATAACCAGAATAAAAACATACAATAACTGTTCACAGAACTACAAATTAAGCTTAGCCCCTTAACAGAATCGACTGCTTTCCCCTAAATGCCAACATAGGACACCCTCAGCCAGAGTCCTTTTCTCGGGGTTTGCGCGGAGTTTTAAGAAGCGCTTTTAAGAAATTGCACACCGAGCAATCCAACATATAAAAAAATATATATTTAGTGATTGCAGACACTGGCGGCAAGTTGTCAGTGCACACTGAAGTGAACGCCGCGGTATTAAGTGGAATAACCCGTGTCAGCAGACACTGAAATAAAAACAGGAATAAACAATGAAATAAAAGTGTATTAAATGCTGACAGGAGGCTATCCACATACACAGAATTGAAATTAATTATAATCAATTTCATTGAAATGGGATAAATACAGAGTGGAAAGTATCAGCACTGCAGACACGGAAATGATGTAGCAGAAAGTGAAATGACAATCAGCTGCAGGCTCCTGAGGGTAAGTGCCAGAAAACACTAAAACGAAAGTATGAACAGACATCGCAGCAGGAAGCTACGTTAGTGGTGGAGCAGAGGCTGACATGAGTGTGTGCAACACACATACATAAAAGTAGCAGCACAGTGAACAGTGAGAAAATCAGAGAAAACTGATTCGAAATATCAGCAGATGGTTAAAGGAATGTGGCAACAGTTCCAGAATCCAAAATATATGAAAAGTGTGTGTGAGAGAGAAATAATTTGTTTTATGCACGGCAAACTACACTTACGACTTGAAAGCGCTGCAACAAAAGATGTTACAGTTAACCAACGAATTGGTACGCAGTACATCTTGCTGTACATTATGCATGTTAGTGCTTACAAATTACTGTTTTCAAACTACATTTGTAGTGTTCTGTTCTGCCGTGCCCTGTATGAGCTCCGAGCCCTCCATTGCCATTTGACCTGCACTGAAGTGCACAGGTGCATATCCCCTCCCTGGGCCAGGGCCTGGGTGATTGCCCCGTGTGCTTTATGTGCTGCCTACAGGTGCATAGATCTGCCTGGGTCCGTGTTCTGCCGTGCCCTGTATAGGAGCCGAGCCATCCAGTGCCCTTTATGAGCCGCACTGAAGTGCACAGGTGCATATCCCCTCCCTGGCCCAGGGCCTGGGTGATTGCCCTGTGTCCTTTATGTGCTGCATACAGGTGCATAGATCTGCCTGGGTCCGTGTTCTGCCGTGCCCTGTATAGGCGCCGAGCCATCCAGTGTCCTTTATTAGCCGCACTGAAGTGCACAGGTGCATATGACCTCCCTGGGCCAGGGCCTGGGTGATTGCCCCGTGTGCTTTATGTGCTGCATACAGGTGAATACATCTGCCTGGGTCCGTGCCCTGTATAGGCGCAGAGCCCTCCAGTGTCCTTTATGAGCCGCACTGAAGTGCACAGGTGCATATGACCTCCCTGGGCCAGGGCATGAGCGAAGATTCGACTGGCCTTGGAGGCCCCGGCCTGCCGATTAGTTTGTTAATTTCTCTATTTCCGGAGTATGTTGTCACTGTGTGTGCTAATCTCTGCTTCTGTCAAGATGTCTTCAGGTTTGGGCCTCTGTTCTGTTATAGTCTGTCCTCTGCTGCTCCTCTGATTGTATTCCCTGTGTCCGATCCCTGGTATGTCTCTATTCTGAGTGTCTCTACTCTCTGCCAGTCTGTACCCCAAGATGTCCCGGTTTCTTCTTCGTTACTTTTTCCATGTGTGTCCCATGTCGCATTGTGTTCTCTTCTGCACCACGGTATGATCTCCCTCTCTCTGACCCCTTCTGTCTCTCTGCGTCTATTGTAGGTCTCCTGGTGTAGCTGTTCTTTTGGATTATGTGTCCCTTAGTTTCAGTCTCTTCTTTGTCTCTTTTTCCATGTGTGTCCCATGTCGCATTGTGTTCTCTTCTGCACCACGGTATGATCTCCCTCTCTCTGACCCCCTTCTGTCTCTCTGCGTCTATTGTAGGTCTCCTGGTGTAGCTGTTCTTTTGGATTATATGTCCCTTAGTTTCACAGTCTCTTCTTTGTCTCTTTTTCCATGTGTGTCCCATGTCGCATTGTGTTCTCTTCTGCACCGCGGTATGATCTCCCTCTCTCTGACCCCCTTCTGTCTCTCTGCGTCTATTGTAGGTCTCCTGGTGTAGCTGTTCTTTTGGATTATGTGTCCCTTAGTTTCACAGTCTCTTCTTTGTCACTTAGCCCAGTCTCTCTCTCTCCCAGGTGACTTTAATCTCCTTTCCCATGTTACATACATCTGTTCTGTGCCTCTGTCAGTCCCCTATTTGTCTCCGGCCTCCTCTCTTCTCGGTCTGTTTAGTCACTGTTACCGGGTGTCATTTCTCCTGTTATCAACGTGGCCTGTTTCTGATGGATACTTCTACCCACAGTTTACTCACCGAAGGAATGTTCCCCAAGTGTGAGCCTGGATCTGGAAACTTTATTGCAGGACTCCTGCGCACCGGTAGGGGGTGTCGCAACGCTCCGACATGTCATGGTGTGAAGGGTTCCAATATTTGGTGACATGGAACTTCACCTCACAGTCCTGCATGACCTTCAGATTCAACTGAGCGCAGTCGATGCAGGCCCTAGAATTGTGCTCCGCCGCCAGGCACAGTAAGCAAACTGCATGACCTTCAGATTCAACTGAGCGCAGTCGATGCAGCCCTAGAACTGTGCTCCGCCGCCAGGCACAGTAAGCAAACTGCATGACCTTCAGATTTAACTGAGCGCAGTCGATGCAGCCCTAGAACTGTGCTCCGCCGCAAATTCAATTCAATTCTATTCAGAGATTTATATAGTGCGCTACATACCCAGAGGGTCTCAAGGCGCTTGGAGAAGGGTGGGTAGTTACTTGTCGAAAATCCAGGTTTTAAGTTGCTTTCTGAATGCTAGGTGGTTCTGAGTGAGGCGAAGGTGAGTGGGAAGTGAGTTCCAGGTTTTAGCCGCCAGGTAGGAGAAGGATCTTCCTCCCATGGTGGTTTTGTTGATGCGAGGTACAACAGCAAGGGCTTGGTGGGAGGAGCGTAGCTGGCGGGAGGGGGTGTAGAAGGAAAGTCGTGTGTTGAGGCATTCGGGTCCAAGTTCGTAAAGTGCTTTGTGTGCGTGGGTTAGAAGGCGGAATGTTATTCTCTTATTGATGGGGAGCCAGTGGAGGTTTTTCAGGTGACCAGAAATGTGCTCTTTACGTGGAATGTCAAGAATGAGTCTGGCTGAGGCGTTCTGGATGCGTTGGAGTTTTTTCTGAAGTTTTGCGGTGGTACCGGCGTATTGGGTGTTTCCGTAGTCCAGACGGCTTGTAACCAGTGCGTGGGTGACCGTTTTTCTAGTTTCAGTGGGGATCCAGCGAAATTTTTTTTGAGCATGCGAAGAATGTTGAAGCAAGATGATGAAACTGCGTTGACTTGTCTGGTCATCGAGAGTGAGGAGTCCAGAATGACGCCCAGGTTTCGTGCGTGGTCTGTTGGGATGGGTGCTTTTCCAAGGGATTCTGGCCACCACGAGTCGTCCCAGGCAGAGGGGGAGGTACCTAAGATAAGGACTTCTGTTTTGTCGGAATTCAGTTTCAAGCGGCTGTGCTTCATCCACTCGGCTACTTCTCTCATTCCTTTATGTAGGTTGGTTTTGGCTGTGTTAGGGTCATTGGTGAGTGAGAGGATCAGTTGAGTGTCGTCAGCGTAGGAGATGATGTTGAGGTTGTGTTGACGTGCGATGGCCGCAAGGGGGTTCATGTATACGTTGAAGAGGGTGGGGCTGAGTGAGGATCCTTGTGGTACTCCGCAAATGACTTCAGTGGCTTCTGATTTGAATGGTGGGAGGCGGACTCTCTGAGTTCTTCCGGCAAGGAACGAGGTAATCCACGGCAGGCACAGTAAGCAAACTGCATGACCTTCAGATTCAACTGAGCGCAGTCGATGCAGCCCTAGAACTGTGCTCCGCCGCCAGGCACAGTAAGCAAACTGCATGACCTTCAGATTCAACTGAGCGCAGTCGATGCAAGCCCTAGAACTGTGCTCCGCCGCAAGGCACAGTAAGCAAACTGCATGACCTTCAGATTCAACTGAGCACAGTCGATGCAGCCCTAGAACTGTGCTCCGCCGCCAGGCACAGTAAGCAAACTGCATGACCTTCAGATTCATCTGAGCGCAGTCGATGCAGGCCCTAGAATTGTGCTCCGCCGCCAGGCACAGTAGCAAACTGCATGACCTTCAGATTCAACTGAGTGCAGTCGATGCAGGCCCTAGAACTGTGCTCTACCGCCAGGCACAGTAAGCAAACTGCATGACCTTCAGATTCAACTGAGCGCAGTCGATGCAGGCCCTAGAACTGTGCTCCGCTGCCAGGCACAGTAAGCAAACTGCATGACCTTCAGATTCAACTGAGCGCAGTCGATGCAGGCCCTAGAACTGTGCTCTGCCGCCAGGCACAGTAAGCAAACTGCATGATCTTCAGATTCAACTGAGTGCAGTCGATGCAGGCCCTAGAACTGTGCTCCGCTGCCAGGCACAGTAAGCAAACTGCATGACCTTCAGATTCAACTGAGCGCAGTCGATGCAGGCCCTAGAATTATGCTCCGCCGCCAGGCACAGTAAGCAAACTTCGCGAGGGTCCGTCACAAACATCTGTTCGCGATATTCCTTACATGGCTTGTTGTAAATACAGTTGGGTAATTTAGGTGGCTCCTGGACATGTCACAGCAGTTTCTTTTGGCGTCTCAGGTATAAGGCGTCTCAGGTATAATCACCCGTGGATCTCAAATGCTAACTCTCGGGTCTCGCCGGAGGGCCACTTTATTATCTCACCTATAGGTAATTTGAGGATATAATGTGAGGGTCACTTTAAGAGCTAACTTGAGGGTTATTTTATTAAATGCTTTAGATTTCACAGGAGGGTCTCATCAGCCGGCCAATTAATCAATGTACTGGTACACTGCTTCTTCCCTGTGGCGATAGATGCAAAGCGGAAGTGTGCCTGGGATTTATTGAGGCTTAACAGCAGTGCAAGGTATAACTTGGACCGACCATGAAGGGGGAGCAGGGAGTCTGGAAGCACATGCTTCAGAATATGAGCATAAACTGTGTGCTCCTCAGAGCTGACAACATTACGCTTATCTGACCCTCACCCGCCCCACACACACAGCCACACACACACAACCACACACACAGCCACATACACAACCACACACCACCACACACACACAACCACACATACACACACAACCACACACACAACCACACACATAACCACACACACAACCACACATACAACAACAAATACAACCACACATACAACCACACACACACAACCACAACCAGAACCACACCGTCAGTGCACACTTTTACAAAGCACAGACACCATCAGTCATCAGTGCACGCTTTCACCGGGCACAAACACCACCAGCCGTCAGTGCACGCTTTCACCAAGCACACACACACACACCACCATTCGTCAGTGAATGCATTCATCAGACACACACCACCAGCTGTCAGTGCACGCTTTTACCAGGCACACACTCCACCAGCCGTCAGTGGACGCTTCCACCAGGCACACACAACACCAGCCGGCAGTGCACGCTTCCACCAGGCACACACAACACCAGCCGGCAGTGCACACTTTCAACAGGCACACACACCACCAGTCATCAGTGCACACATCAATTGTTACCGCATCCACAATTAACTATTGTAGCAATCGCAGTATGGCGCATTTTACTTTTAAACATATTCATCTAAAGCGCAGCATGCCACCATTGCTACAAAAATAAATACACATTTTTTTGGCCTACAATTTATAGACTTTTGTTGCAGGTGCAATATTTAGCAATGCCAATAGCTCAAACTTAATTCACCCGAGACCTATTGCATTGTGAATGCTTGTTGGTAAAGCCTCATGTTAGCCACAATTTTCGTACCTTGACAATTGACGGGCAATTAATTATTACGCAGTTTGCAGAGGAAATAAGAGTCTGTGTTTTAGAATAGCGCGGTTGAAATGAAGCATCATTCTTTTCTGCACCAATGATAACACTCTCCGTGCAGCTGAGATTGAGATTTGTATAATTGTACCGAGCGCACATTTGCAAAAGTGATTCAGAGTAACTGGCCCGTCTATATTTCTTGACGCACTGGCCTCTAAAACTTCCTTTTTGTCTGCTGAACAGTGTTGATCCAGGAGTGAGGTCTTGTCAAGCTAAGCAAGTGTCTCTCAGCCCCATCAAACTTCCTTCTCAGGTGTCTTCATTGCCGCAATTACTTTAAAAATTTAGTTATATTAGAAAGAGGTTGTAGGTTAGTGACCTTTTATTACAGTCGTTTCCCATTATTTTCAAAATATGTTTAGAGCTTCTCGTTGTTCAAAATATAGGAATTTCTGATATTTATTTCTTCCAATGCACTTCATTCGATGACTTCTCGTGCTGTGAATATAACGCCTGAGAGTACTCTCTATTCTCCACGCGTGCGTAGCTGGTAATACTAAGCCTGTGAGCAGTGTCTGTCCGCCACGCACGCGCAGTTGTCTGAGACCCCCGTAATCCTCGCTCGGGTGCTGCGCAGTGGGAACGTAGTGTCAGTTGTCCGCGCATGCGCAGTTGTTAATCAATAGGCACTCTTCAGCCGAGTCTGTCTCCAGCGCATGCGCAGTTCATGCAAAGCCTCTAGCCCGCGCTGATAGGTTGTTTGTCACAGGCGCCATTGACAGGTCCCTGGGTGTCCAGGTGGGTCTGGGACAAGGTGTCTCAGTTTCTAGTTGCTCAGGGGGCCCCATGGCGGGTGTTTGAAGAGTGGATACAGTTAAACGGAATTTCAAAGCACCTGGCTTCTTGTTCGAGGTATAGTTGAGTGCATTCTGTCTTCTCATTTTTCTGCTCAATGTAACAAAATGTTTACAATAGGAACTGATTCTAGTGTTATTTCTTACAGCTCGATGTTTCCACAAAGCAAATGGTGCAAGCACATTAGTTGTAACAGAGTTCACAGCTCTGGGGCCTATTTCCTTTAATTGCTTAACTCTACAAGATGTTTACACTGCAGAGTTATCAACATTATTTAGATTCTAATGGGAGAACTCTGAAAAGTAGTACATTCTACCTGGTCTTTTCTCACTGGTGCATTGCCCCAACCTCCAGAAAGATGTGTGTTCACGCCCTTGGATTTGTAAGCGCTGGACATGTGTATTGACCTGCCATTTGCACATTTGAGTCTAAATGACCAA
Source organism: Lissotriton vulgaris (assembly GCF_964263255.1). NCBI lineage: Eukaryota > Metazoa > Chordata > Amphibia > Caudata > Salamandridae > Lissotriton > Lissotriton vulgaris. The sequence continues at coordinate 39,283 of NW_028250388.1, forward strand.
CCTGTGGCCTACTGAGTTATGTGCCACCCTCTTTGTTTTATCAAAAATATATGTATTGCTTTAGCACGAAAATGCAAAAGGTGCACATGGAAAACAGTTTGTTTGAAAAAGGTCGATATTGCTCATGGTAAATTGAAACTAGCATTTGCAATGCAATAGGTCTCGCATATACCAGAGTTTCGTAAATGCGACACCTATTGCATTGCAAATGCCTGTTTGTAAAAACGCCCATGCAGCGCATTAACTTTAATGTTGGCCGGGCCCCTTTTCTTAGACGAGCCGTGTCTAAAGAAAGGGGTGAGTCGCCATTAAAGTGAAAGAGCAGTATGGGGCGCTTCTACAAAACAATCATTTGCAATAGGTCTCGCATTTACACAAGTTTGAGCTATTGACATTACAAATAACAATGCCTTTTAATTTTTATTCGTTTTTAAAACATAAATAAAAGGCATTGTCATTTACAATACAAATAGCTTAAACTCGTGTAATTGCGAGACCTGTTGCATTACAAATGCTTGTATATAGATTGGTAAACAGAAACAAGCTGTCTTTTACTCAATGCAAACATGGAATGGGAGACAGATACTAAACAGTCAGACACATCAACACGGCTCCCATTTAACGCCACAGCTACACCTGCCAACATTTGAAATAGCGGTATTTCATTTCTTTCTTTTAACAATCAAGTGGCATAACATATGCAAAATGAAGCCTCATCTACCGTAGTTAAATTAAGTGAGCCATCCCTTTCCTCGGGGCAGGAAACCAATGCAGCAGAAGAGAAGTGCGCACACGCTGCTGCTGTTAACCTGCTGCTCACGGGTGTCTCCGCTCCAGATACAAGCTTCCTAGGACCCGGTTTCTGGCATTTCAGCCGTCTTCAGCCAGGCTTGCTGGAATCCATTGGCAAAGTGAGCAAGGGATTCACCTCCGAGCAAACCTGACAACTTATGGCGAACAAAGCGGTACAAAAGGGGGTGGTGATGGACCGCTTTGTTCAGCTGAAATGCCAGAAACCGGTCCTAGGAAGCTTGTTTCCGGTCCAGGGAAGGCATGGCTTGGCAGTTCGGGCAGGACTGTTCCCATGAGGCACAGGGTCAGACTGATTTGCATATGGCCATGTCTGAACTGGGGTGGCAGAGTGGGCTAAAGAACGGTGATGGATTAAACCCAGATCTGTTGACTGGGTGTGAGTGTTTGATTGGTTCAGATGCTCCGTCCATCACCACCCCCTCTTGTACCCATTTGAAACCAGGCATTTTCCCCTTTATTACGCCACTCCCTTCATGGTGACATCACTCTTTCCGCATGTGCTTCCGGGGCGAGCAATATTCCTCGCCCGGCCAGCACATGCGCAGGAGGTCTCTGACCTGCTGTGCCCTCGTCATCGTCCATCCCTTGATGAAAAAAACCAAGACAGTCAGAGTCAGACTGACTGAATTTAATTTAAGCCCCATTCGCCCCTATGCACCAACCCCCACTACTTATACCACATGCAATTCATCCTCTCCAAAGCCAAGCCTCAAGAATTCTTGGGTGTGAAGGGCGGCTGATTCTGATTGGGTGCTTGATAGTTTTCCAGAAACTCATGTTCTTGATTGTTCATGTTTGTCAGTAGTTAATTAAACATGCCCAGGGGTTTTATCTCTTCAGTTGACAGAAGCTACAATAAAAGTTTCTTTGTCGTTGCAAAAAAATATGAACAGCCAACGAGCCTCTGTCTGTCAAAGAATGGAAGGGCTGGGGAACTGTCATTCATCTCGCTGCTAAGCAGAGCCATGTCATGCTTCACCCTCCTTCAGGCCTCTGATTTTAACCAACATCGCTTAGAACACTGGGACTTTAGAGCCCATCCTTTTAATGAGGAAAACAAAACTACAAGTCCCATAAGCAATAGTGGTGTAAGGTGTCACGCATGACCTAGGAAAACATCAGATTCAGCACATCCAGTTCCATTTTTTAAGTATTTGACACAATATTGAATTTATAATCTTTGTTTTTTATGGTCATGAGTCACCAGGATACTAAAAACGTGTCTTTTATTTTCAAGGTCAATTAAGTAATGGTCACCAGCTTGGAAGCTCAGTTAATTCTTCAGTATTTGTCATTGATCTCCATGTGTGGCTGGTTTGGTCTGCCCCCTGCATCATTCCCGATAACTCACACAGGTAAGGAGCTTGTAGCAGCAACATGATAACCCCATACTCGTCTGTAAGAAGTGCTCTCCGAGGCAGGTATCCGATAATTTCTGTGAAACAAGCAAGCACCAATATCTGCTATGTACATTCGTTAAAATAAAACACAATCAATTCAATTCAAAATATACTTTATTCGGCATAAAGCAATACCATAAAAGTACAGTGTTGAAAAACAATATCTCATACATTATAAAAAACATACTAAAAACCTGTTTAACAACAATACATAAAATATAAATGATTCGGCACAGGGATCATCTTATAGAAATGACAAGAAGGTACCCGGTTAAAATTGTTTCATCCATAGTATAGTGGAAATCAGAGCAAATATTGAACACACAGGACCATTATTCCTCCCCTCTTCTGGTTCTGAGTTTCATCGCTAATCTTAGAAAATGTACTACACAGAAAAGTTTTTAAAGGTTCTACTGACAATTTCAGAAACAGTAGGACCACCTTAACTTGTTTGAACTTGGCCTTCCTTAAAATACCTTTTAAAAATAGTCGCCTAGGGTAAGCGTAAAATGGGCATAGTAGGACCAAATGGAGCGTATCCTGTGGAGACCGTTGGTCGCAGCCACAGGAGCCCTTACTCTCCAAATGCTTTGTATACCCTGCTGGAACTGCCAAAGTATGGTGTAAAAAATCTAGCCTGAAACGGGTCATGAGAAATCTGTCTTGAGGATTGTAAATAAGACACAAATAAGGTTCCAGTCCAGTCCAGTCCAGTCCATTATGACCTTCATCCAGGACTGGATGAACTTCAACCACCTGAAGCTCAACCCCGATAAAACGGAGTTGGTGCTGACGGGTGGTTGCTCCAGCCCTTGGACCTCCTCCTTCTGGCCCCCCCTCACTAGGTTCCCCTCCCACTCCTGTATCCTCTGTCAAAAGTCTTGGATTTAAAATCAATAACCAACTCTCCCTACATTCTCAAGTTTCTGCTGTGGTTTCTTCAGCCTTCCTTTCAATTAGGACTATCCGCAGAGTCTCTCGATTCTTTGCCCCAGACGCGCTCAAACTAATTCTTCTAGCCATGGTAACATCCCGCCTTGATTATGGCAATATCCTCTACCACGGCATGCCCAACTACCTCATGAGACGTCTCCAGCTTGTTCAAAACCAGGCTGCTCGGCTGGTTTTTAACCTTTCTAAATCACACCATGTTACCCCACTTCTCTCTTCCCTTCACTGGCTCCCTGTCCGGCAACGCGTCTTATTCAAGCTCGGCTACACCATTTTTAAAGCCCGGACAGGCTCCGCCCCTTCCTTCATTAACTCGGCCATTCAATCCTATACTCCCTCACGAGACCTCCGATCCTCTTCTCACCATCTCCTCCTGGTTCCCCGCTTCAAACGGAAGAAGTGGGGTGGTTCAAAATTTGCTACCACAGGTCCAGCCTTCTGGAATTCCCTCCCATTACCCCTCAGAACCTGCACCCAGTACCCCCTCTTTCGTAGAAACCTCAAGACTTTCCTCTTCACCCAAGCCTTCCCATCCTGAATGCTCAACTTTTCCCCCTTTCCGACACACTGAGTAGCAGTTGCCAGTGAGCGCCAAGAAACCGCCAGGTGTACGAGCGCTATACAAATCCCTTCAAATTCAAATTCAAATTCAAATTCCACGCCCAGGCACGACTTTGTTAACTGATGAGTTCTTACTGATGGCTTAGTCAGCTCTCTTGCTTCCCTATTTGACTTGGCTCTGTTTAAAAATTCTGACTTAATACGGCCCTTATCCTTAGATAGCAATTTAGTCGGGTGGGTAAAATATTCAACACAACCCATGGCTAACAGGTTTTCCTTGATGTGTCTAATCCAAGGAATATTGTAACCCTGTGCTTGTGCAATGCAGTCTGATATTATTTGTTGGTTTAACGCCGCCTCTGGGTTTGTCTATACCTTAATCCAGCATGTGAGGGGCTTCCATTGCAGCCTATCGCACAGATGGGTTATACCCAGTTCCTCATGAACCATGTAGGAGGAAATGCTTTGTGGGACTTTCAGTACCTGCCTCAAATATTTGTTTCCTTCTATTTGTACCTTATGCGGGTCTATAAAGCCCCAGACCTCACTCCCATATAAAACTTTGGCACAGCTTACAGAACTGTAGAGGTTCTGGATTTGTTCCGGAGACCATCGGCCTAGCCTCTTTGCAAAATTCATAGTTGCCCCTGTTGAGTTAATTAGTTTATTGCATTTCTCCTCCACAAGGGCTTTAAAACTAAGGCGACTGTCGAACATGATCCCCAGATATGAAAATGACTTGACCTTTTCCAGTCCCTGTGTGCCTATTGTATACTTAGTTTTGCTGGATGGTCCTTTCCCTACCTCCATAACATATGATTTGGTGAGGTTCGGTGACAAATCTAAGCTATCCATAAAATGGACAAAGCCATCTATGAGGCGCTGCAGTCCACGCGCAGTGCGGGCCAAGAGTACTGCGTCATCTGCATACAGTAACACCGGTATCCCTCTCCTACCTATCTGCGGGCAGTCCACCCCTAGAGCTACCAGCGCCTGGGTCAAACCATTTATATATAAAGTAAAGAGGAAGTGGGCCAAAATACATCCCTGCCTCACACCCATTGAGCATGGGAACTGGTCTGTGACCTTTCCCTCCTTATCATATCTGACCTGGGCAGAAGTATTCTGATGCAGTGTCCGTAATATATTTACCAGACCAGGGTCAACTCCCAAGGCCCCCAATAGTCCCCACAATGTCTTCCGATTTACTCGATCAAATCCCGCGGTGAGGTCCATGAAAGCCATGTACACCGTCCCCTCACTGGCTACGGTGTACTTGGCTGCCAGGAGATATAAATTAAGCCATTGATCTGTGGTGGAGCGGCCGTACCTAAACCCATACTGGGTATCCGTAATGATCTTATGTTCCTCCGCCCAATCAATCAATCGGTTAAGAATGGCCCTACCTAGCACTTTCACAGTAACATCAATTAATGAAATAGGCCTATAGCATTGAGGGATATTTCTGTCCCCTTTTTAAATATGGGGACTATTGTGGCCGTAGACCAGGATATTGGCATCATTGTTTTCACTGCGGTATTTATTACTCTGGTGAGTATGGGCACCCTGAGTTCTTTCTGTCTAAAGAGGAGATCTGGTGGAATCCCATCAAGTCCTGGCGCCTTATTGCGGGTTAGTCCCTCAATCCCCGCCTTTATTTTTCCCAAGGAAAAGGTAATCTGGGGTGGGTTCACACTTTCCAGTTCTCATTGCTACCATATACAATATCCTCTGAGCACACACCCACAGTTCACATGTGTAATTCAAATATATATCTGGCAAGTAACTCTAATCCTAAGGAGTTGAATTTGTAAGTACAAATTCCCAAAGACAATGTCAAAAGTCAAACTTCCAGTGTAAAAAGTCCTTGTAGTTTTATTTCATCAGATGTTCAAGGGATTACAACAGCCAACACGTGTTTCGTCGTGTACACTATAATACCTCGACTTCTTCAGGGCTGTAATCAAACAAAACATATCCCACAATCATTACACATATTACATATTAGTGGCTATAAGAGGTGGGACAGCACCAACCACCTTCCAGTAAGATAATAGCCTGCAGAGTGGAAAAGTTTGAGGTGAGAAAGAAAGTAGTAAAGCCACTCCAGTCTAGATATACACCCAAAATGTGATAAAAGTCAGGACCCCCAACCAAGAGAATAATCATGGTATGGGTAATATATCACAACCGAATTTTACAGTTGTCTCCCACTACAATGACTGGAGTGGCTTTACTACTTTCTTTCTCACCTCAAACTTTTCCACTCTGAAGGCTATTATCTTACTGGAAGGTGGTTGGTGCTGTCCCACCTCTTATAGCCACTAATATGTAATATGTGTAATGATTGTGGGATATGTTTTGTTTGATTACAGCCCTGAAGAAGTCGAAGGCGAGGGTGCAGTCATGATCGAACCACCTTGGTGCACTGTGTTCCTTGTTGATCTTCCTGCCCCTAAGTAAGCCATCTATTTGTTTGGCCGCTCCCTCAAATGCCTTGATCAGGTCTGCCCCCTCAACCTCCAAGTCCAAACACTTCCAAACATTGGACTCGGCCTGCGTCAGTAAGATTCTGTAAAATGCCTCACTGTCCGTGTTGACCCACCTTAGTCTCCTACCTTGGTCAGTGGCTTTAATCAAATCTCCGCCCCCCCCCTATGTTGTGATATAAGAACCGCATTTGGATCTATGATGCACAGGAGAAGCGGGTTATAGTCGCTGAAAATGCTAACCTCTATCTCAAACTTTGTAACCTGACACTTTAACATGGGTGTAACAAAAATAAAATCAATTATAGTGCCCTTCGCCCTGCCTTTGAAAGTAGGGGTGACGTGCTATTGCCCTCCCCACCAATCAACTCCATGGTATATGTTCGGGCATGCCTGCCCAGGATCTTATTCAGCACTCCTCCTTCCCTTGTGTGATTCAGGTGCCACCCCCCTACAATCGGGCAAGCCGACCAGTTCCCATCATTCATTCTTAGGAAGGGGCATGGGTGACAATTGAACTCCCCTGCTAATACTAGCTGGGGGCACAGTGCCCCTTGCTCCTCCATTCCTGCCCGCCGAGCTCCTAATTCATTTAGGCTTTGGAGAGTTTGTCCTGTAGTAATGGCATTATAGAAATTTACAACAGTTAAATTAAAACCCTTATTACGATATGTGTGTCCCAGTGTGCAGTCCGAGGCCCATCTAAGTTCACTCCACCTTCCTGAGAGTCTGAGATCGACATAAATAGTCAGACCCCCCCTTTGCCCTCCCCGGTGCTGGGACGAAAAACATTTTGTAGCCTTCTATTGCCTGGGTGTTACTATGTACCTCCCATGTTTCTTGTAGGAGGATTATTTGATGTTTCTTACTATATGTTAGCCAGTATTGATTTTTGAGGCTAAGCCCGCTACATTCCAGGATATGATCTTAATCTCTCCCACTATTTGACTGCCTGCCGTGACAGTTGTAGGGTTAGTGGGCATTACAGGAACTTCACCCAAATTTCCTGCATCTTTCTCCACATTTCTCCCACCGGGCTCTATAACTCTCACATTGACATTGGAATCATCTGACTGTGTGCGCCCTGGACCTTCATTGTCTCCTATTATGGGTGACCCCTCCCCCTTCGTGCTATTCTCGTCTTTCAACCCCCCCACCAGTCAATCTATTTCATTTAGGGCTGAAGCACAGTGGAGAGGTGCAAATCGGTTAATGAGTGAAACTAGCTGCCCCCTCCCATCTGATTCAATCCTATTCCTCCTATGGTCACCTTGCATATTCCTACGGGCCATATCCCTATAGAAAGAATCCAAGGGGAGCAGTCTGATACTGGACCCTCCATCCCCTTGGTATTGACCCCTGGATTGACTATGGAGGAGCTCATTGACTAACTCTGGATATCTGAAATTCAAAATCACACAATCATCCGCAAAGCTCTTTCTGCTACTTCCAATCCAACCACCCTCCTTGCCATCAGAATATGTCTGTGTTGTGTGATATTGAAACCCGTGTTTTTGACTAGCCAATGTGCTGTCTTGTTAAATAGAGTGCACAGGGATTCCTCCCTCTCATCCCCGTTAGTAGGAACCCCTACAAGGGCCACTGTATAGGGGCTTGAGGCTGGGGGGAGATCCAATGTCGGTAAACCCCTAGTGCTCTGCACAGCGTCCGCTATTGTTAACTCCTCATCACTGACTATTGCCCTTCTTCCCTCCAAGCCCCTCTGGGCTGTGTCAGGACAAACCGTATTAGGTGGCCCCATTCTGTTTATGCTTAGGGTAGTCCCACTCGTTTTACCCACCAAGGCACCCTTGTTAGTGCCCTCACTGTCTTTGCCCAACCGCCCACCTTCGCTGTGCCCCCGTCCTTGACCCTCATAACTAGTTGTGGGCTTTGAGTATGATGAGGCTTCGGCTCCCCCCTTCTCCGGTCCCCTAATTCTACCTGGCACACTATTCCCCTGATCGCATAGCCGAGATAGTTTTTCCTCAATAACCTTAATTCTCTCGAGCACCGGTCCCAAATGGGTGGAAAAAGGAGCTCTAAGTTTGACCTTAATAGATCTTCCATTCCTTGTCCGCTCCCCATCTTCCCACAGTTTGAACATTGCGTGCTACAAATGGGTCCCACGGCAGTGTTCACTCTGCTGATCTTTACCGCACCCTTCTGTTTTAATTTTGGCTTTGAAACAATCGGCCCCCTCCCCCCCGATCGTGTGTCCCGGGTCCTTGCGTCAGCTAGAGGTGATACCAACTACGTAGTAGATGTGTCTTTTATTGCACCTTTTGATCTTGTGATCACTTCTCCGCCCCCCTTACTATGGTACCTGTCACGACCGCGTATCCTCAGGATCAGGGCAATGCTATATAGGGGTCCACCTCCAGACTGCCCTATCCTCTGAAACTCAACTTAACAGAGAATAAGGAAATCAGGTGAGGGAAAAAAGGCCAGGATAGGACTGGAACGGGACAGGAGGCTGTAAGGAGAGAAGAAATCAAGAAGAACAAACAGGCATTAGTACAGATTACAATCTAACTACTCTCAGTATTTTCTCACTAGAACACCACCTACCATGGGGACTAGCTAAGCTTTCCTTTCCTTCCCGGTAGGTAGTGTGGAAGCCCTCTTCCAAGTAAAATACACCACTCTGGAAAGCAATAAACACAGTAAGCATCCTTTACACTGCTTCACCCTTCGCAGACACTCATCCCAGGCATTTACTCACACACCTTCCAGCCTTCCTGGGATCACCAAACTAAATCCGAAATACCCTAAGTGAATCCAAGTGCAAAGAAAAAGAGTGCTCCAAAAAACGACCAATTGAGTCTTTAACAGTTTCTCAAAAAGTAACTATGCAAATCCATAGTCCAGTGTACACTATTCCACGATCCAGGTTTTATGTTGCCCACAGTTCCAATATCATCAGAAGCAACAGTGTTAATACAACAAACAAGTTCCTGTAGCGTTTTCTTCAAGAACGCGCTAGCTCTACGTTCCAGTGATACAACAACTCACGGATCGGTGGATGCAGCGAGTCCAATCCGTCTCTCCCTCGCAGAGACTCCAACACCAGCCGGTGAACGCTCAGAAGGAGAGCAAGTAAGTCCCTGCTCGGGTTCTCTCGGCCGAGGGAACCAAAAGGTGGAAACGCCGCCACAGGATTTAGCAGCCTTCCTCGTTTCAACACGCCGGGAACTTTCCTACCGGCTGCTCAGGAAATGCAGAAAACTCCAGGACACGCAGCAGCCGCCGCACGCCCCAACAACTCGATCAAAGTACGCCCAAGTCTGAACACAACCTAGGCAAACAATCCAGGGTTCGAAACTCCGAAGAATCAAACAAAATCACGTACAACGTTCTCCGGGAGGCAGACCCCTAAATAGACTTGGGCTCCTCCCTCGTGCTAAGCCTTCTGGTAGTTGTGGTTCTGATGGCTATTACACACCAGAAGAGGTAGCACCCCTCGTAGTCCTGATCATGACAGTATATTCCTCCTTACCAGCGCCTACTTGCTCCAGGCTTCCCCGGATGACTGGCAAAGAAGCGACGAACAGCAAGAGGCGCGTGCACCACAGAACTGGGTTCCCATGAGTCATCCTCTGCCGCATACCCCTTCCAGGATACAAGAAACCACAACCTACCCTGCCTAGAGCGAGAGTCCAAGATCTTACGTACTTCATATTCCAGGTTCCCATCCCGCAACACAGGAGGAACAGCTTTTATTCGAGCCCCCAGGGCTGGTTTCAATAAACTGCAATGGAAGACAGGATGAATCCGTAATGAAGCAGGAAGCTTTAACTTGTAGGCCACCGGATTCACCAGTCTCACCACCGTGTATGGCCCAATGTAGCGTGGATGAAAAACGCTCCGAAAACGGAAGCGGATGTTTTTTGTTGAGAGCCATACTCTATCACCAACCTTGTACTCAGGTTCCTCCCTCCGATGTTTATCCTCCCATTTCTTGTAAGACACCTTCGCTTTCTCCAACGAGGCCTGTACCTTCCGATGGATACGCAAAAGCGCCCTCACTTGACTGGCCACTGTTGGATGATTGGCTACGTCACTAGGGATGGTTACCGGTAAGATGTTAACATTGAACCCAGAATTTGCCCTGAAGGGTGTCTCCCCTGTAGAACAGTGCCATGCGTTGTTATAGGACAATTCCGCTAGCCACAACAGAGACACCCAAGAGTCCGCCGCCTCATCCGCATAGCAGCGAAGATATTTTTTCAGAGTTTGATTTAGTCTCTCTGTCTGACCATCGGATTGAGGATGGAAGCTAGTCGACAGGGCAGCCGAGATGTTTAGAGCTTTACACCAAGTATTCCAAAACCTGGCCACGAACTGCGGACCCCTGTCTGAAATGATGACTTGCGGAACCCCATGAAGACGAACCACTTGAGTTAACAACAGCTGGGCTGTTTGAGAAGCGGAAGGAAGTTTCCTGCAGGGGATGAAATGTCCCATTTTGGTGAAACTATCCACCACAACCAGTATGGCGTCATTCCCTTTATCCATTGGCAACCCCACTACAAAATCCAAACTGATGACCTGCCACGGCCTCGATGGAGTCGGCAATGGCATGAGAAGCCCTGCTGGCTTCGATACAGTGTTCTTGGCTCTTGCGCAGGTTTCACACTGGTTCACCCACTGTTTTACATCCCGTACCAGACCATCCCACCAGAAATGTCTTCGAACCTCATGCACGGTCTTTTGATGTCCTTGATGACCAGCCATCAACGCATTATGACACCAGTTGAAGGCCTGTAAGCGAAGTGCATGGATTGGAAGGAACAGTCTGTTCTGCACCATGGGCAAACCGTGTTTAAGGGACCGATGATTTGACACAGCCGCCCATTGTTCCCATTGTTGCAGCGTACGCTGCTTGGCCACCACTTCCAGAAACTGTCCCACCTGGATCGAACACACCACCGCCTCTGGCGATAGTATAGGACGAAGAGCCACCTGCTCGTCACCATCAGTATTCAAACACCTGGACAGGGAGTCAGCTTTTCTATTTTCCACCCCCGGTCGGAAGGTGATGGTGAACTCATATTCGGCGAAAAACAGCATCCACCGCATTTGCCGTTGGGACAGTTGTCTGGCCGTCTTCAAATACACTAGATTGCTTTGATCAGAATACACCGTCACTGGATGCTGTCCCCCCCACAGGTAGTGCCTCCACTCCTGAAACGCTTTCTTCACTGCCAACAATTCCTTCTCGGCGATGGTATAATTAGCTTCTGCCGGATTCAGTTTTTTCGAAAGAAAGGCAACAGGGTGCAGCAATCCTGTTACAGGATCACGCTGTGACAATACTGCCCCCACTGCTACGTCGGAGGCATCCGCCTCAACTATGAAGGTTACATCCAACTGGGGGTGATTCAAAACTGGAGCAGAACTGAACGCCACCTTTAACTGTTCGAATGCCTCCGTGGCCTCTTGTGTCCACAAAAAAGGTACCCCCTTTCGTAGCAAGTGGGTAATAGGAGAAACCAGCTATGAAAAATGCGAGACAAATCTCCTATAATAATTCGAGAAACCCAGGAAGCACTGGATGTCACGTACACTCGATGGAACCGTCCACTCCAACACTGCCCTCACTTTTCTATCAGCCATTCTGAAACCCTTAGGGTTAAGAATCACCCCCAAAAACTCCACCTCCTCAACACCAAACTCGCACTTGCTCAGTTTGCAGAACAATTGATGTTCCTGTAGTTTCTGCAAAATCAACAACACATGGCCCACATGTTGAGCTGGCGTCACTGAGTATATCAACAGGTCATCAATATAGATGATAACAAACCTGTCCAGATACTCCTTCATGATGTCATTTATGAAGAACTGGAATGCCGCCGGGGCATTACATAGCCCAAACGGCATTACCAGGCACTCATAAAGACCAAAACAGGTTTTAAACGCTGTCTTCCACTCATCGCCAGCCCTGATCCTCACCAGATGATAGGCCCCTCTGAGGTCCAGACGTGTATAGATCCCTGCCTTCCTGACCTGATCCAAAAGGACCGAAATGAGAGGGAGCGGATACCTGTTCCGCACTGTCACTTTATTCAATTGCCTATAGTCTATACAAGCCCTCAGTTCTTTATTGGCTTTAGCTATGAAGAAAAGTGGCGAGGCAGCAGGGGAGCGTGAAGGGCGTATAAATCCCAGCTTGCTAAAGCGCTCGATGTAATTCCTCAGATGTTCCGTTTCTGACACAGAAAGAGCATACACTCTGCACGACGGCACCACCGCCCCCTCCACTAAGTCAATTTGGCAGTCGTAATCCCAATGCGGGGGTAAGGTCTCCGCCTTCACTTCACTAAAGACGTCCTGAAAACGATGGTATACGGAGGGCAATGCCACGTCTGTCTCCACCGCTGTAACGATGTTGAACCTTTCGGCTAACGAGGACACATGGGCTGTGGAGGAGTACAAGCAGCTCTCTTCACATTCCACGGACTCGAAACGGACTGTTCTAGCTCTCCAATCAATGGTAGGATTGTGTTGCCACAACCAAGGCATCCCCAGTATTACCTCGTACTGAGGAGCCTCGATGATGTTCAACACGATCCTTTCTCTGTGGTTTCCTACCCCCCTAGGCATAACCAACTCAATGCTCTCTGTATGGGCTGTAACAGGGCCCGACCTCAACTGTGTGCCATCTACCGCCAACACCAGTTCTGGTCTTTCAATAGGTACCTTCACCAAACCCAGCCTGTCAACCAACCCCTGATCTATAAAATTACCCGTGGCACCAGAGTCAATCATAGACACTACCTGATGACTCTCAAGGTTGGTGTTCAAGAACATAGATAACAAGATATGAGCCTCAGACTTCTTACATGTGGGCACCTCTAAAGACGGGATCTTCCACTCAAGCGAAGGCTTTCTTTCCACAGACTGACCCTCTGTATCTGTATCTCCAATTTCCCTGACTACCGCCTGGGTTACCGCTAGCTGTTTCGCTGGGGGGAAATAAGTAGAGTTTTTGGGTCTCATCGTGCAGTCCCGAATGAAGTGCCCCTTTTTTCCACAATACATGCAGAGCCCCATAGCTCTTCTACTCTCCCTCTCAGTTTTCGTTAGTGGTGGTCGAATCGCTCCTAACTCCATGGGCTCAGATCCCACTTCCTTTATGCTAGGCCGACCTACTGAGGGTGGTCCGGCTCCGTATCTGTCACCTCTCCTACGTTCTCCGCCTCTGTGAGACATACGATGATCCAATCTCAATGTGAGATTGATCAAATCAATGCAGGTCTTGGGTTGGGGGTCTATCTGAGCAATCACCTCTTTTAGATCTTCATTTAAGCCCTGATAATATAAGGCCATCCTTTTTGCCTCCGGCCACGAGGTCTCCACCACCAATCTATTGAAGGCAGTCATATAGGTGACAAGTTCCTTCTTACCCTGACGTAACCCCAATAACTCCTTATCTGCACTTAGGGTGGTGGCCCGTCGATCAAAGACCCTTTCAAACTCAGTACGGAATGCTTCCCAGTTAGACAACAAAACATCATCCGATCTCACTAAAGGCACTGCCCAGCTGGCCGCGTCCCCTGTTAAATATGAGATTGCGAACGCCACCCGGGATATGTGAGTGGGAAAGGATGCAGGTCTACAGGAGAAATGTAAGGCAACCTGGATCAGAAAGGTCTGTATGGTAGCAGGATCCCCTGAATATCTCTCGGGACTGGCCAACGGTATAGGGGGAGACACAGTGACTTGTATAGGAGAACCCCCCCGTATTGGCATCAAAAGGGTTTCGTGTCTGTTTATCCAAACGTTCCTTCAAAGCCGCCGTTTCGGCTCTAGAAACCTCTAATTCATGTTGTACCACCCCCAATGCACGTAACACATCGTCTAGAGTGGCCATCCTAACAGAACCCCCTGACCAGGAGGATATTAATACGTGGGTATGTGATTCTGTCACGACCGCGTATCCTCAGGATCAGGGCGATGCTATATAGGGGTCCACCTCCAGACTGCCCTATCCTCTGAAACTCAACTTAACAGAGAATAAGGAAATCAGGTGAGGGAAAAAAGGCCAGGATAGGACTGGAACGGGACAGGAGGCTGTAAGGAGAGAAGAAATCAAGAAGAACAAACAGGCATTAGTACAGATTACAATCTAACTACTCTCAGTATTTTCTCACTAGAACACCACCTACCATGGGGACTAGCTAAGCTTTCCTTTCCTTCCCGGTAGGTAGTGTGGAAGCCTTCTTCCAAGTAAAATACACCACTCTGGAAAGCAATAAACACAGTAAGCATCGATTACACTGCTTCACCCTTCCCAGACACTCGTCCCAGGCATTTACTCACACACCTTCCAGCCTTCCTGGAATCACCAAACTAAATCCGAAATACCCTAAGTGAATCCAAGTGCAAAGAAAAAGAGTGCTCCAAAAAACGACCAATTGAGTCTTTAACAGTTTCTCAAAAATTAACTATGCAAATCCATAGTCCAGTGTACACTATTCCACGATCCAGGTTTTATGTTGCCCACAGTTCCAATATCATCAGAAGCAACAGTGTTAATACAACAAACAAGTTCCTGTAGCGTTTTCTCCAAGAACGCGCTAGCTCTACGTTCCAGTGATACAACAACTCACGGATCGGTGGATGCAGCGAGTCCAATCCGTCTCTCCCTCGCAGAGACTCCAACACCAGCCGGTGTCGGTATCGCTTTCAGCAGCCGCTGAACGCTCAGAAGGAGAGCAAGTAAGTCCCTGCTCGGGTTCTCTCGGCCGAGGGAGCCAAAAGGTGGGAACGCCGCCACTGGATTCAGCAGCCTTCCCCGTTTCAACACGCCGGGAACTTTCCTACCGACTGCTCAGGAAATGCAGAAAACTCCAGGACACGCAACAGCCGCTGCACGCCCCAACAACTCGATCAAAGTACGCCCAAGTCTGAACACAACCTAGGCAAACAATCCAGGGTTCGAAACTCCGAAGAATCAAACAAAATCACGTACAACGTTCTCCGGGAGGCAGACCCCTAAATAGACTTGGGCTCCTCCCTCGTGCTAAGCCTTCTGGTAGTTGTGGTTCTGATGGCTATTACACGCCAGAAGAGGTAGCACCCCTCGTAGTCCTGATCATGACAGTACCCATACCTGAGTTGGCCCTAGTGGCTACCAACTCTGATGGCCCTTGTTCTGGCCTGTTAATCACTGGAGTGGATGCGCTGGAATTCTTCTCCACCTCTTCAATACTAATGTGAGACCGGTCAGGGTCAGAATCCGTTATAAGTGGGTCATCAGGGTACATAAGTGAGCCACCCTCCTGTGTCCTATGGGGACCATGAGCCATAGCACTGGTGATGCTGCCTCTATCCTGCTTTGATTGACTTTGGAGGATACTTTTACTTGGTGTTTTAGACCTCGCTATGGGGCCCATTGATGATCGCTTATGTTCTAGCAGTGTATCTAGCGACAATCTTTTTCTGTGAGCTGAATTTCGTGGACTAATAGTGATTCTGCTCTTTGAAGAAATGCGTCAAGGGTCCCCTTAACCCCGCCCCTACCCCAGGAATCACCTTCCGCTTACTCATACTGAGTGGTGTTCGATACTCCCACCGGTTACAGCGCAGATGTGCTATAGAACTATGGTCAGGTCATACGTTACATACAGTACGAAAGGCACTAAAAATGAAATAGAGTCCACAAAGCACAAGGCGCTGCCTCCCTAACTGCTAAAACTGGTGTAATCAGCTATTACTTCCACTCATTCACTGGAGGACGTGTCCACAATGTGTATCCGGCGGTTCACTTACTGCCACTCTGGGTCTAGCGCCCGTCCCTATGGGAGCTGTCCTGTTTTCAGACTCAAGGGGGGTGGCCCTGCCCGGCCTCCTCCGGCCTTTGACGGGCCCGCCCTTGTCCTGCGCCGCGGGAGCCCCGATGCTAATTCATCCTCGTTGGCCCGTGGAAATGTCGCGAGAGCGCGCTGCCTCCTAGGAACTGCAGTCCTGACAGTCCAGCACTCCGCGATGTAGATGGGGCGAAGTCTGTCAAAGAAGGCAGCCACAAACAACAAGCAGGTCACTGGGCAGCACAGAGCAGCAAAGGGCAGGCGGAAATGGCCAGTTGGTCAGATGGGCAATCAAATCACAGTATACTGTTCCAGAGGTTCAGTCCCAGAGACATTATCTGTAACTGAACGCAGACACCCTAGGAATCATGTGCTTTTAAGACAAGTTGTGTTCACTCACCTAAAGGTGACATGCTTCATCATTGGGCTATACTCCTCACCAGGCGGGCGCTACAATGCCTGGCGGGCACCACAAGAGGACACTTTGTCGGAGATCTTTTATTAAGTACTTGGGATGAGCATAGTAGGACAGAGGATGTTGTGTCATAAGATGTGAGATTGGTGAAAGTATGAATTTAAGATCAACTATCGGCCAGTGGCCGCAATATAGTTAATGTGATCTTCCTGGTCCATGTTGAGATTAAAAACAGTGGCAGAGAAATTGAGGAACTAATGGCGCCTATCACTGTGTGAAAGTGTCGATCACCTATGGACCTGCTGGTAAGCTGGGGTCTATACTTCAGGTCAACTTTGTTCATGCCCTGTGTAGTCATGGAGCAATCTGTTGGAATTTCATCAGGACCAAATATGGGAAAATGGGTAAATGTGACCTAATCTTCTCCACAGCGTGAGGAGCTCTGTAACTCAAAGCCCTGCACCGTGCACAGGTGATAAGGTGCCTAGTATCATCTTACTACCACAGGTGAGCACTGTCTAACAGAGTGCACTAGATACGGTAACCCTCCTAAAATTCAGGACATACTGACTTATCCAATAGCGAGGACGCCGCATCAGAGGGCGACTGGTTTGAAAAGCACATGCTTCCTAGGGTGCTCAGTTAGAGATAATGTCTGTGGGACTGAACCTCCAGAACAGTATACTGTGAGTTGATTTATATGAAGAATGTGTATACTGGACTGTCATTTTCCTCGGCATCTCTTGTGATATGTAAAATAAAACACACCACACCGGGAGGCCAACAAATCTATCATACATTTAATGCAAAAAAATATTTTTTTTTCTTTTTTTTTTAAGTTTTCAAAAATCTTTATTGAGGAACAAAATTGTGGCAGACACAATACACCGAGCAATTCCGCAGCTCACATCAGCAAGATACAATTCAAGTCAGTCACTTAGTAACAGGCAGATTACATTGAATACATTTAATGCAAAAATAGCAAAAGGCCAAGCAAACTAACAAGTGACAATTGTCTTTGCAATGGACGAGAGCATCCACCCTAACAATTTGAGTATATAATGCTAATGCTACACAATGTATTTTTACACACTTTTCTCCTAATACAAGTCAATGAAACATGAACACATGATAGAAACAGTTACTGAAACAACACTAATGAGTAGGAGGCAGGACCTTCTCTCGAGAGGAATGTGAGGAGTCTGTGAGGTGCAGATAAAAGATACACAGACAAGCTGCAGAATTCACTGTTTGTGGAAATAACACTTCTGTTTGTCAATATTCAATTTACTACAAGATGCAGGAAAGTGTGCACAAGAACCTATGAACTTTTTCCCTACTGAAGAGAAAGGAATTTCGAAACACGTGCATAGGGATACGGGCGCTGGCCATGACATTTGACAAACCAGCAACTTTGAAAACTACATTTACCATGATGCAAAAGGTAATTCTGTTGTGCATGTCCGCGGCGTGCCCCACCCCCCTTGACAGAAGTGTGCAGATGGACTTCACTAAATAAAATGGTTCTGGGCCCTAACGGAATCCAGTAGAAGAGGAGTTGAAGGGTAGTAGAGAGGTAGAGGGGTAGTAGAGGAGTAATAGAGGGGTAGAAGAAAGGGAAGAGGTGTAGAGGGTTAGAAGAGGGGTAGAGGGGTAGTAGAGGGATAGAGCGGTTTTAGAGGGGTAGAAGAGGTGTAGAAGAGGGGTAGAGGTATAGAAGAGGGGTAGAAGAGAGGTAGAGGGCAGAAGAGCGGTAGTGTAGAGGTAGAGGGGTAGAAGAGAGGTAGAGGCATAGAAGAGAAGTAGAGGGGTAGAAGAGAGGTAGAGTAGAGGTAGAGTGGTAGAAGAGAGGTAGTGTGGTAGAAGAGAGGTAGAGGGGTAAAAGAGAAGTAGAGGGGTTAAAGAGGGGTAGGGGTAGAGGAGGGGTAGAGGAGTGGTAGAGGGGTAGAAGAGGGATGGTAGAGAGGTAGAAGGGTAGTAGAGATGTTGAGGGATAGAAGAGAGCTAGAGGGATAGAAGAAAGGTAGAGGGGTAGAAGATAGGTAGAGGGATAGAAGAGAGGTAGAGTGGTAGAAGAGAGGTAGAATAGAGGTAGAGTGGTAGAAGAGGTAGAGGGGTAGAAGAGAGGTAGAGGGGCACTAGAGGGATAGTAGGTTACAGGGGTAGTAGGTTTGAGGGGTAGTAGAGGGGTAGAGGTATAGAGGTGTAGGGGGTAGAAGAGGGGTAGAGAGGTAGAAGAGAGGTAAGAGGCGTAGAAGAGAGGTAGAGGGGTAGAAGAGAGGTAGAGGGGTAGAAGAGAGGTAGTGTGGTAGAAGAGAGGTAGTGGGGTAAAAGAGGGGTAGAAGAGAAGTAAGTATAAGTATAAGTATAAACCATTTTATAGCGCGCTCCGTTACTGGAGAGTATCCTGCCGCGAGAAAAAAAGTAAGGCAGACAACAAAACCCAGAGAAAAACATCTTAGATTGCACTCTTAAATAAGTGGGTTTTCAGGTGTTTTTTGAATGCCGCCACTGTTGGCGTGGAGCGCAGGTGAAGAGGGAGTGCGTTCCAGGCCCGGGCCACAACCACAGATATCGACTGGCCACCAAGTCTAGCACGTTTGAAACGGGGGAGGGACAGTTTAAACAGAGTGGAAGATCTCAGGGTGCGTGCAGGGGCATAGCTGGTGAATCTCTTTCTCAGATACAGGGGGCCTTGATCATGAGTTGCACGAAACGCAAGCACCAAAGATTTAAACAAGATGCGCTGTGCAACAGGAAGCCAATGGAGCGTGCGCATCTCAGCGCGAACGCTCTTCCATCTAGGGATGTTGAATAATAGACGGACAGCCGCATTCTGGATAATTTGCAGGCGTCTCACCAGATATGCCGGAATGCCACTGAACCGTGCATTCGCGTAGTCCAGCCGAGCCAATATGAGCGCCCGGGCAACCGACTCCCTGGCCTCCCTAGGGAGCAGGGGAAAAAATTTACGGAGCATTCTCAGAGTGGCAAAGCAGGTGCCTGTAAGCTTTTTAATAAGGTACTCGAATCTGAGATCCTCTGTGAACCAAATGCCCAGATTTTTGGCAGGTCTCCCCATCTCTTTCGGGCTGGGGATGTTAGAAGGCCACAGTGTGCTCATAAATGAGGGGGAAAGGAACCATAAAAAAGCACTTCAGATTTGTCCTCATTGCATTTCAACTGGGCCTGTATTAACCAGCGAAATACAGAGGACAAACACAGATGGACTGTAGACGTATCCAGATTGTCGTCTGGCCAAGTGAACAGCAGTTGGGTATCATCTGCATACCCCATGATCTTAGCCCCAAACTGTTCCGCTAGATAGACCAGGGGGGTAATATACACGTTGAACAGTAAGGGGCTAAGAGTGGACCCCTGCGGGACCCCTGTAAGCAGAGGTTTGGGCTCAGAGGCATGGGGAGGCAGCCAGACCTGCTGGGTCCTGTCAGATAGAAAAGAGGACAACCATTCTAGCACAACTCCCCCAATGCCAATGGCAGACAGCCGGCCGAGGAGGAGCTCATAAGGGACGGTATCGAAGGCGGCAGAGAGGTCCAATAAAATTACGACCGCTCTGCCACCTCCGTCTAAACAGTCCCGAATTGCCTCAGTCATCTCCAACAGGGCCGTCTCGGTGCTATACGCAGCCCTGAAGCCCGATTGAGCAGGGTGGAGGGCGTTGGAGGTTTCAACAAAGCTCTCCAATTGTTGAAGCACCACCTTCTCACAGATTTTCGTGAGAGCCGGTAAAAGGGAGATGGGCCGGTAATTCCCAGGAACCGACACATCCAGTCCAGGTTTTTTCAAAAGCGGCAGAAGTTTAGAGGTGTAGGGGGTAGAAGAGGGGTAGAGTGATAGAAGAGAGGTAAGAGGCGTAGAAGAGAGGTAGAGGGGTAGAAGAGAGGTAGAGGGGTAGAAGAGAGGTAGTGTGGTAGAAGAGAGGTAGTGGGGTAAAAGAGGGGTAGAAGAGAAGTAAGTATAAGTATAAACCATTTTATAGCGCGCTCCGTTACTGGAGAGTATCCTGGCGCGAGAAAAAAAGTAAGGCAGACAACAAAACCCAGAGAAAAACATCTTAGATTGCACTCTTAGATAAGTGGGTTTTCAGGTGTTTTTTGAATGCCGCCACTGTTGGCGTGGAGCGCAGGTGAAGAGGGAGTGCGTTCCAGGCCTGAGCCACAACCACAGATATCGACTGGCCACCAAGTCTAGCACGTTTGAAACAGGGGAGGGACAGTTTAAACAGAGTGGAAGATCTCAGGGTGCGTGCAGGGGCATAGCTGGTGAATCTCTTTCTCAGATACAGGGGGCCTTGATCATGAGTTGCACGAAACGCAAGCACCCAAAGATTTAAACAAGATGCGCTGTGCAACAGGAAGCCAATGGAGCGTGCGCATCTCAGCGCGAACGCTCTTCCATCTAGGGATGTTGAATAATAGACGGACAGCCGCATTCTGGATAATTTGCAGGCGTCTCACCAGATATGCCGGAATGCCACTGAACAGTGCATTCGCGTAGTCCAGCCGAGCCAATATGCGCGCCCGGGCAACCGACTCCCTGGCCTCCATAGGGAGCAGGGGGGAAAATTTACGGAGCATTCTCAGAGTGGCAAAGCAGGTGCCTGTAAGCTTTTTAATAAGGTACTCGAATTTGAGATCCTCTGTGAACCAAATGCCCAGATTTTTGGCAGGTCTCCCCATCTCTTTCGGGCTGGGGATGTTAGAAGGCCACAGTGTGCTCATAAATGAGGGGGGGAAGGAACCATAAAAAAGCACTTCAGATTTGTCCTCATTGCATTTCAACTGGGCCTGTGTTAACCAGCGAAATACAGAGGACAAACACAGATGGACTGTAGACGTATCCAGATTGTCGTCTGGCCAAGTAAACAGCAGTTGGGTATCATCTGCATACCCCATGATCTTAGCCCCAAACTGTTCCGCTAGATAGACCAGGGGGGTAATATACACGTTGAACAGTAAGGGGCTAAGAGTGGACCCCTGCGGGACCCCTGTAAGCAGAGGTTTGGGCTCAGAGGCATGGGGAGGCAGCCAGACCTGCTGGGTCCTGTCAGATAGAAAAGAGGACAACCATTCTAGCACAACTCCCCCAATGCCAATGGCAGACAGCCGGCCGAGGAGGAGCTCATAAGGGACGGTATCGAAGGCGGCAGAGAGGTCCAATAAAATTAGGACCGCTCTGCCACCTCCGTCTAAACAGTCCCGAATTGCCTCAGTCATCTCCAACAGGGCCGTCTCGGTGCTATACGCAGCCCTGAAGCCCGATTGAGCAGGGTGGAGGGCGTTGGAGGTTTCAACAAAGCTCTCCAATTGTTGAAGCACCACCTTCTCACAGATTTTCGTGAGAGCCGGTAAAAGGGAGATGGGCCGGTAATTCCCAGGAACCGACACATCCAGTCCAGGTTTTTTCAAAAGCGGCAGAAGTTTGGCCTGCTTCCAAACTTGAGGAACCACGCCCGCAGCCAGGGAAAGATTCACTATCTGCGTGATCTCACCGCAGACTGTTACTGCCACCTCCGAAAGTACTCGGGCTGGGCACGGATCGGCTGGAGAGCCGGATTTCAGAGACTGGAGAAGGGGGAGAACAGCACCCTCCGAAGTAGAGGGTAAAATAGAAGTAGAGGGGTAAAAGAGGGGTAGAAGAGGGGTACAGGGGATGAAGGTGGTAAAGGGGTAGAAAAGGGGTAGAGCGGTAGAAGAGAGGTAGTAGAGCAGTAGGCGAGCAGTGGTAGAGGGGTAATAGAGGGGTTGAGGTGTAGTAGAGGAGTAGAGGGATAGAAGAGGGTTAGTAGAGGGTAGAGGGGTGGAAGAGAGGTAGAGGGGAATCAGAGGGGTAGTAGATGGTTGTAGAGCAGTAGTAGAGGGGTTGCAGGGTAGTAGAGGGGTAGTGGGGGGTAGTAGAGGGGTAGACGAGGGGTAGTAGTGGGGTGGAGGGGTAGAAGAGTGGTAGAGGAGGGGTAGAGGGGTAGAAAAGGAGAAGAGGGGTAGTAGAGCGGTAGAGTTCTAGGAGAGCGGTAGTAGAGGGGTTGAGGTATAGTAGAGGGGTATAAGAGGGGTAGGAGAGGAGTAGAAGAAGGGTAGAGGGGTAGAAGAGATGTAGAGGGGTAGAAGAGGGGTAGAGGGTTAGAAGAGAGATAGAGTAGAGGTAGAGGGGTTGAAGAGAGGTAGAGGGGTAGAAGAGAGGTAGAGTAGAGGTTGAGGGGTAGAAGAGAGGTAGTGTAGAGGTAGAAGAGAGGTAGTAGAGGGGTAGAGGAGGGGTAGAAGAGTAGAAAAGGGGTAGAGGGTTATTAGAGGGATAGAGGGGTAGAGCTGTAGAAGGGGGTCAAAGGGGGTAGAAGGGTAGTAGAGGGGTAGAAAAGTATAGCGGTGTAGAGGGGTATAAGAGGGATAGAGGTATAGAGGGGTAGAAGGGTAGAAGAGAGGTGGAGGGATAGAAGAGAGGTAGAGTAGAGGTAGAGGGGTAGAAGAGAGGTAGAGGGGAGGTAGAGGGGTAGTAGGTTAGAGGGGTAGTAGGGTAGAGGGGTAGTAGAGGGGTACAAGTGGTGTAGAGGGGTAGTAGAGGTGTAGAGGGGTAGCAGAGGGTTAGAGCGGTACAAGAGGGTTAGAGGGGTAGAAGAGAGGTAGAGTAGAGGCAGAAGGGTAGAAGAGAGGTTGAGGAGTAGAGGAGAGGTAGAGGGCTAGAAGAGATGTAGAGCGATAGAAGAGTAGAAGAGAGGTAGAGGGGTAGAGGAGAGGTAGAGGGATAGAAGAGAGGTAGAGGGATAGAAGAGAGGTAGAGGGGTAGAAGAGAGGTAGAGTAGCGGTAGAGGGGTAGAAGAGAGGTAGAGGGATAGAGGAGAGGTAGCGGGATAGAAGAGAGGTAGAGGAATAAAGAGAGGTAGAGCGGTAGAAGAGAAGTAGAAGGGTAGAAGAGCGGTAGAGGGGTAGAAGAGAGATAGAGTCGAGGTAGAGAGGTAGAGTAGAGGTAGAGAGGTAGGGATACATAGGCAAATGAAAAGGAAGCTATCAACTTCAGAAATGTGAAAGAAAGCTCTCGTATTTTGAAAGCTGATGACCCATGAGGAGAGAGGAAAGCCATATAGCTCCTCTGCTTGTGAGCGCACGCCCGAGCGCGTAACCGCAAGCTCTAGGCCACAGTGGTTGAATTTTCTGAAGCCCACTTACTTAAAGTCTCGCCAGTGCAGGGCATGCGCTGGCTCAGGTGAGACCTAAAAAGGTCGCTTTCTGACCGAAGCACTACCTTTTTGCCAAATTTGGGGTAATTACGTTCAGTAGTTTCGGCTGTAGCCTTGCACAAATTTTCCTATGGGAAATTGATTTTTTTACTCTTATTTTTTGATTTTCTCAAAAACTACTGAACGGATTTACACCATTTTAAAAAAGGTCGCGTTCTGAACCAAGCTCTACCTTCTTTTTCCAAATTTCGAGTAATTCCGTTCAGCAGTTCGGGCTGTAGCTTGTCGCAAAATTTCCTATGGAAATTAACATGGAGAAAACGCTTTAGCTTACGCTTTTCGCCTCTCCTGCTAATTCCATAGTTCGGAGCTCAGACAAATGTCCCTCACTGATCTTAATAGCCCCCACATGTTCTCGTCAACCTTGGTACTCTCATCCTTAGAACTCTCAGTGGTTCCACATCAAAAGCTACATATCACATCTTGTCTCCTCACTCCGAGCCATGGAGAAATCAGACATCCAATTCCCAGAGAACTCAACCTAGCGATTTGGCTCCTGAAGTCATAGAGTTTGGTTATTTACAACTACCACTAGACTGTATAAATATTCTCAAGGAAGCTAGGAAGCCAGTACTAGAGCATGTTATACAGCAAATGGAACGTTTTGTTGCCTATTGTAACAACAACAATATCAATCATCTTGATGCGTTTGTGCAGAATATAATTTGTTAGCTGTTGCATTTACAGCAATGTGGATTCACTTACACATCCATTTGTTTACACCTGGGAGTCGTAGCTGCACACTTGCATAATAAACAACACCTATCTCTCTTCAGAGTACCAGTGATTAAAGTTTTCATGGAAGGATTAAAAAGGGTTATACCGCCAAGTATTCCCCCTGCCCCATAGTGGAACTTAAACATAGTCCTTACAAGACTAATGGCCCCGCCTTTTGAACCAATGCACAAATGTCCGTTACAATTCCTATCATGGAAAGTTGCTTTCCTCATAACGATAAACTCACTAAGGAGAGTTGATGAACTTCAGGCATTAACTATACAAGAGCCTTTCTTTCAACTTCACAAAGATTGAGTGGTTCTACGTACCAATCCTAAATTTCTCCTTAAAGTAGTTTCTGTTTAGTGGCAATTCATGTGCAATATCAAATTAAAATAACATATCATTAGCATTTTCATTATTAATTTAACCATCGTAATTCTTGTATAGAATGTATGTGCTGCAATGATAATAGAGCAAAAGACACACAATTGATGGACGGAATGCAGAACAAATCAAAACATTCACCCCCAGTCAAGAGATCTGGGTTAAATCCATCATTATTTTGCTCACCATGCCACCCCAGTTTAGATGTGGCCATATGCAAATCAGTCTTGACCCTGTGCCTCATGGGAACAGTCCAGTCCGAACTGCAATGATAATAGAAGCAGATAAAAGTAGTTAGCAAAATAGGCACATTGAACAGAATAAATAGTTCCACCATCTTTCTAAAACAATGTACATATGCAAGCATATAAAAACTGTATATAGCATTTTCCTACTATGCTTTCCCGTGTGTGTGTGTCTGTTGGTCTCTGTGTTTCTGTGTCCCATTCCCTGTAGGGAAAGTATGTAGCTCCCCGTTGTAGAAGAGTCGGTCAAGAGGGAGCACACTGCATTGAATAATTTCTTTGTATGCTCTTTTTATTAGTATTACAGGAAATCACAATGATTGATTGTCTCTGTTATATTCTTCTTTCCCACAGGGTCTTCCTCTTCAGTCCCTTAGGCGAGCCTCGGCCACGGTCGTCCCTCGGACAAAAGGAAAAGACTCAGGTAAGTGTTTTTGCTTTATGGTTTAGTCAAGGGAGGATGTGAGGGATAAATAATAGCCATGCATAGATGTGAAGGGAGGGGGTAGAGGTTGGAGCAACCAAAAGAAAAAGAGTAGCCGATGATTTCTGCTCTTGTCTTTGTTTCCGTCTCACTTATTTCCTTTTCCCTGGGTCCCTTTCACCCGTCAGCCTCCCCTGCCGTCCCTCTCTTACTCAGCCCCTTTCTAAAAACCCTGTAGAAGCCCACGCACCTGGAAGAGCCACGTCCCTCCGGGGCCATGGCGTGGTGACTCCGCGTCCTTCAGTGAGGTCTGGTCATCTGCTTCGTCTTTCCCTCCTCCGCCAGGTTCGGGTGTCCTGCTCGCCGACAAGCTGTGACCTCCCCTGGGCTCCGGTTCTCTCTCTCGTAAGGCTGTTAGTCCTTCTCTGTCTTTCCGGTCTTCCTCCCAGGGTTTCTCCGCCTCGCGTTCCCTTTCCGGGTGTAGCTGTACCAACTACTGACCAACCTGACATGCTCGCCGCCCCGCCTTTTTCAAGTGTGTATCCTCTGATGTACATCCTTAGCTCCGGCTTAAAGGGGCCGCCTGCCGATTTCCCTCTCTCCACTTCTTGATGACAGCAAAGCGGACAACTGGTAAAAGGGAACTGTGAATATTAGAGGGGAGAAATATATAAAGGGATGCCATGACACTCCTTATCCTCTATCCCATCGTCTACCACAGGGGCTACCATACACACCCCACCCCCAGACGCACCCAAAAATAGCTTATCCTAAAAACCCACCTACCAAAAACAAGACACCAAACAAAAGGAAAATCTTACGAGCTTCACGTGATGTCCCTAGTGTCTGATTACTGGTGTTTGTTTAGGTTTACAGGAGTCCAGATGTTACATAGCAAACCTTGTCTATGCATGCTGTGTATTTTTCATTCATTATTGTAGTATTTATGAAATCCACTCATCGCTTGCCAGAAGGTAGATGTATTTGGCTACAGTTGTTTATATAGCGCCAGACTAGATCAGGTCTGTGTCTCCTGCTCCCCAGCTTGTACCCGTAAAAGTGCATCAATGTCTCCTTCCCTTGGAAGAAAATCCACTTGTATTCCAGTTTAAGCATATTTATTCTCATAGAATCACTTTCAAAATCCACTGTTCCGCAAGTAAATTTAAATTCAGTCTGCCCCAATTCATTTTGGGGGTTCTCCCTTCATCAGGGTATGCATGTGAGGAATCTATGTTGTATGTTGTGTGCGGAAAATAGTGACATATGAATTAACTTGCAATGCAATCTAATCCTACATATACATAAATTAATAGTTTACTACATGTCCTGGTAGAGCCTAACCGCATGTCTGCGTTTGTGTTATACCAGGGTCTTCAACTTTTCGATAGTGAGAGCTACTTCTGATCGAGGAGATTCATCCTGATCTACTGCCTTTATCACGTGGCTTAGCTAAGGGTAGATGAATGCCAAGCAACTTAATTGCTGCCCTAGAGCGCCCAGTCCTGCTGCAGTGAGCACATAGCATTTGTAGCACTGGGTTAGGAAAGGTTTACCTGTAGGGCCCCTAAGCCTTTGTACCACAGTTAGGTTTACCTGCGGGACCCCAAGCATTTATAGTACTGGTAGGAACAGTGTATCTGTGGGGTCCCCAGGGACCTGTTATGTTCATTTTATTAACGAATCCCATCTGAGAGGTGAGTGTTTCGCTGAGGGTTGTGGTCTCTTAGTCATGCAATACATGGGATGGCATTGTTCTCTCTGAGTGAGTGTGAAGACAGAAGACTTCTATTATCGGGTGAGTTGCCCTCCTGTTCATTGGCTCCTGTCTAGATCTGGGCCCTGCTTTAACAATTCAAGATTAATGTTCAGTGTTGGCAGTCACAGTATAAGGACTGTGAGCAAGACCTGCTGTAGAGTTTTCGCTGTCCTAGGAAAAATGTCTCAATGTAGGAAAGGGCCTATTTTGGACATGGTTAGCCTTCACTTTTTACCTGGAAAATGATATAGTATTTACTGTAAGTGCACAAGGTCCCTGCCAACCAGGTCCCCTGAGCCCGATCTCCTTCCCTAAAGTGTACCTGTCGTTTCCACGATTGTCACCCCATTAGCTCACTTATAAGTCCCTTGTAAAAGATACCTCTGGGACCAAGGGCCTTTTTTCTTAAAGAGGGTCTCTAAAGGCTGTAGCACAAATTATGCCACGCTAAGGGACCCCTCACCAAGCACATACATACATACATACTGCCACTGCAGCTGTGTGTCTTGGTGCAGACAAAACTGAAGAGTCGACATGGCACTCATCCCTGTATGCGATGCCCATAGGGACTGTCTGAGATATAGGTAAGAAACCCCTCTAGCAGGTCTCATAGGGATATCTCCTGTGATGGCATAGCTGCATGAGCAGATATGCCCCTGCAATATCCTTGTCTATTCTGGGATATTGCAAGTGACCAGGCAAACTCTATAGTAAGTACATTGGCTGCACCCTTGTCGGTACGAGTTCCACAGCTCCATGAAGGTTTCACTGAAATATGGGATATTTGCTACCAAAGATCTCAGCATAATAAACCTGTGCCAATTGCAGTGGCCGATTTATTAAAAATTGCACACAGAGTGCCCCCTAGAGGGGTCCCCTAAGATCTACCAATCTACCAATCCTTAGTGTGATCATCGACTGCCCTGAGCCGGCCTGCTACCACCAGACAGTGTTCTGACCACATGGGTAGAGTGCCTGTGCACTCTGAGGTCGAGAACAATGCCTTTCCTGGGTGGAGGTGTTCATTCCTCCCCTGGTCAGGAAGAGCTATCTGTGGCAGGGATTTTCAAAGGACTTGCTGCCTTTCTAATGCGACCCCAGCCTCTCCTGTTAGAGGGGGCAAGCGATCTTTCTGTCCTCACCCCCTTTTTGGGCGAGGACAGGTGGGAAACCTTAGATAGAATAGGAGGTGTGCCCCCGCCCCCTCTGTTAACTCCATCCCTAAGGTGCTGGAGGCGAGGTGAAGTACACTTTGTAGTGCCCACCATCTTGAAGATGGTGGGACTTATTCAATCAGGGCTAGGACTATGTCCCCTTCCCACATGAGGTGGGCATGATAAGAGGGTGTAGACACCCCTGGAAAGTGGCCCATTGGCCACTACCTTTTACTCCCTTGTAACACCCTTAAATCAAGATTTTAGGTGGCATCCTCAGACCCTGAATTTCAGTTCCTGGCGACCTAAGAAGAGCCGGGCACGGCAGCCTTCTTTGCTGGTGAGGCTCTGTAGAGAACTATAATAATAATAATAGGTCCACTTATAAAGCGCAATGGTTACACTTATGCCAGTGTGTCCCCGCGCTGCGGTAGAGTTAGCCAGTAATCAGATGCCCACTACCCTCACCCTACTAAACTTAGGGAAAGAGAAACGTTTTTAGTTTTATCCTGAAGCATCTCTCCTGGGCCTCCATCCGGAGCTCCATCGGGAGAGCATTCCATTGCTTGGCCGCCAATAGACTGAAGGACCGACCTGCCATCCTGGCTTTCTTAATGTTGGGTACGCACACCAATCCTACCCCACCTGACCTCAGCTGACGTGTGGGGATATAGGGGGTCAGGAGATCCGACAGATACTGAGGGGCCCTTCCCTGCAGGATCCGATGACAGACACAAAGTGCCTTGAAAGTGACTCTTTCTTTAATCGGGAGCCAGTGTAACGCGGCCAGGGTTTCCCTAGCCGATGCTCTTCTCAGACGCCTCAAAATAAGGCAGGCTGCCGCATTCTGCACTCCCTGCAGACGGAGCATACACTCGGTTGTCACGCCTAGATATAGGATGTTACCATAGTCCAGGCGCGACATCACCATGGCATGAACCAGAGTCTTCCTAGCCGCCACAGGGAGTAGGTCCAAGGTTTTATGCAGGACCTTCAGGATCCCAAAACAGGTACCTGCCACCCGTCTTGTTTGATAGTCTCAGGAAAGACTGGGATCTAACCAAACTCCCAAGTTCTTTGCCTGCACACAGGGCGTAGGTGACCCCCCAAGTCCTGGGGCCACCATGCCGATGACAACACAGTGGGGCCTTACCCACCACAAGCACCTCTGTCTTGTTGCTATTCAACTTCAGGCAGTTCTTAGCCCTCCATGCAGCCAATTCTTGCATGCATGCCATGAAGTTGAAGGCAGCCGACTCCTGTGCCTGGGTCAGGGAGACCACCAGGTGCGTTTAATCGGCATAGGATACGACCCTGATCCGGAACCCCTCAGCAGTCTCCGCTACGGGAGCTACATAGAGATTAAACGCGGTCGGGCTCAGGGTCGAGCCCTGCCGCACTCCCTGGTTCAGCATGATGACCCTGGAGTAGTGTTTGCCCTGTCTCACCTGGAAGCAGTGACCCGACAGGAAATATTTTAGGCAATTCAGGGCATTGCCAGACACCCCACCCTTCCTCAGACACTACCAACGTGTGATGGGCTACAGTGTCAAAGGCGGCACTTGGATCCAACAGGATCAAGGCCACCGTTTGACCTGCATCCACAAATTGCCTGATGGATTCAGTGGCAAGAAGCAGCGCGGAATCTGTCGAGTACCCAGCTCGAAAGCCGGACATGGTCCCAGCCCTACTGCCTGTCTGCATCCCTGGATGATCCTGACCCAAAAGGCAACTCGTCTTGCAGCCCAGCGACCTCCAGAACCTTGGGAGGATTGCCTGCCTTCGATAAAGACCAAGGTCTCCAGAGAAAAGCAGACCTATTCACAAAGCAACCCTCTTCAAAGTAAAGACTCTGTGACCTGAAGAACTGCGCAGCCTGCCCCCCTGGTTTTACCTCTGCACCCAATGCCACCAGCCCGAGTCCAAGTGGCCCACCTGTTCAGCAAGGTTCCCCTGTTCTCAAGAGCCCAACTCCACCATGAGCTGACCTCTCCTGGACTCCTAGAAGTTGCCTGCAGCTTCTGCAAGAAGACCCCTTAACCGCGACGTGCACTGGTTAGCCATTTCTGACACCAAAAGGCACCCCTTCACCCGTCCATCCTGGGCCTTGCTGAAGAGGACAAAAGATGTTCCTACGTTCCTAAGCATCATAACTTACCTCAATGGCTGTGGGTTCATTCGATCTGCCTCCTGGCTGGAGCCTGCAGCCTTTTTCAGATTTGGCCTGCCTCCATTGCTTTTCATTGGGCACCCGAAGCTGTGTTGGCACCCTGCATCCAGCCGCCCCTGTGCCGCTAGTGTTGTAGTGTTGGTGCTGTCTTGGCCCCTGCTCAGTTTTAGCCTCAGCCCCGGAGACTGTTCCTCCAAGCCGCTGCTTCTTACCTGTAAGCACCCTCTGTCCGATTGCCCCAGTCTCCTTTATTTGTATTCGGTGACTGACCTTGAACTTTCACCATGTACCCGCCCACCCCTTTGTCGCTTGTGGTGCACTGTTGGTGCTGAACTGAACCTTGCCCTGTACTGACCTTAACTTCCGAAGACTGTCTTGTAAGTCAATGTTGCGTATACATATGTTTAATGTTTTTTTCCTCCCATTGCATGACATTGCAAAGTCTGAAAATTGCAGTGTGTCCACCTTTTATATTGAAAATTATGTATATTATTATTTATATTGCGAAATGTATTTACCTAAGACAAAGTTCTGTGGTTCTGTAAAATAAATCCAACCAAGTGTCATTTTTATGAATTGGTCTCAGATGTAATCATTGAGTGTGTGTCTCTTTTATTGCCACGGTGTGTACAACAAATGCTTACGACTACCCTCGGATAAGCTAACTGCTCTTTCACACTACTACAAAAGAGAGCATTAGTAATATCTACTTGAGTCTCTGTACAGCCTTTGGGGATCCACTGGACTCTCTGCTCACTCTTCCTCTTTTTGTTATAGTATATAGAGAGCCAGCTTCCGACACTGGTGGCGCAGCGGTAGGGTACACGACACACTCTACCTCTTTTTGGTATAGTATATAGAGAGCCAGCTTCCTACACTGGTGGCGCAGCGGGAGGGTACACGACACACTCTACCTCTTTTTGGTATAGTATATAGAGAGCCAGCTTCCTACACTGGTGGCGCAGCGGGAGGGTACACGACACACTCTGCCTCTTTTTGGTATAGTATATAGAGAGCCAGCTTCCTACACTGGTGGCGCAGCGGTAGGGTACACGACACACTCTACCTCTTTTTGGTATAGTATATAGAGAGCCAGCTTCCTGCACTGGTGGCGCAGCGGTAGGGTACACAACACTCTACCTCTTTTTGTTATAGTATATAGAGAGCCAGCTTCCTACACTGGTGGCGCAGCGGGAGGGTACACGGCACACTCTACCTCTTTTTGTTATAGTATATAGAGAGCCAGCTTCCTACACTGGTGGCGCAGCGGTAGGGTACACGACACACTCTACCTCTTTTTGGTATAGTATATAGAGAGCCAGCTTCCGACACTGGTGGCGCAGCCATAGGGTACACGACACACTCTACCTCTTTTTGGTATAGTATATAGAGAGCCAGCTTCCTACACTGGTGGCGCAGCGGGAGGGTACACAACACACTCTACCTCTTTTTGGTATAGTATATAGAGAGCCAGCTTCCTACACTGGTGGCACAGCGGTAGGGTACACAACACACTCGACCTCTTTTTGGTATTGTATATAGAGAACCAGCTTCCTACACTGGTGGCGCAGCGGTAGGGTACACGACACGCTCTACCTCTTTTTGGTATAGTATATAGAGAGCCAGCTTCCTACACTGGTGGCGCAGAGGTAGGGTACACGACACACTCTACCTCTTTTTGGTATAGTATATAGAGAGCCAGCTTCCTACACCTGTGTCGCAGCGGTAGGGTACACGACACACTCTACCTCTTTTTGGTATAGTATATAGAGAGCCAGCTTCCTACACCGGTGTCCCAGCGGTAGGG
The DNA here is from genome assembly GCF_964263255.1 of Lissotriton vulgaris. Classification (NCBI taxonomy): domain Eukaryota; kingdom Metazoa; phylum Chordata; class Amphibia; order Caudata; family Salamandridae; genus Lissotriton; species Lissotriton vulgaris. The sequence continues at coordinate 71,645 of NW_028250388.1, forward strand.
TACACGACACACTCTACCTCTTTTTGGTATAGTATATAGAGAGCCAGCTTCCTACACTGGTGGCGCAGCAGTAGGGTACACAACACACTCTACCTCTTTTTGGTATAGTATATAGAGAGCCAGCTTCCTACACCGGTGTCGCAGCGGTAGGGTACACGACACACTCTACCTCTTTTTGGTATAGTATATAGAGAGCCAGCTTCCTACACTGGTGACGCAGCAGTAGGGTACACGACACACTCTACCTCTTTTTGGTATAGTATATAGAGAGCCAGCTTCCTACACTGGTGGCGCAGCGGTGGGGTACACGACACACTCTACCTCTTTTTGGTATAGTTTATAGAGAGCCAGCTTCCTACACTGGTGGTGCAGCGGTAGGGTACACGACACACTCTACCTCTTTTTGGTATAGTATATAGAGAGCCAGCTTCCTACACTGGTGGCGCATCGGTAGGGTACACGACACACTCTACCTCTTTTTGGCTACCTCTTTTTGGTATAGTATATAGAGAGCCAGCTTCCTACACTGGTGGCGCAGAGGGAGGGTACACGGCTCACTCTACCTCTTTTTGGTATAGTATATAGAGAGCCAGCTTCCTACACTGGTGGCGCAGCGGGAGTGTACACGACACACTCTACCTCTTTTTGGTATAGTATATAGAGAGCCAGCTTCCTACACTGGTGGCGCAGCGGTAGGGCACACGACACACTCTACCTCTTTTTGGTATAGTATATAGAGAGCCAGCTTCCTACACTGGTGTCGCAGCGGAAGGGTACACAGCACGCTCTACCTCTTTTTGGTATAGTATATAGAGAGCCAGCTTCCTACACTGGTGGCGCAGCGGTGGGGTACACAACACACTCTACCTCTTTTTGGTATAGTATATAGAGAGCCAGCTTCCTACACTGGTGGCGCAGCGGTGGGGTACACAACACACTCTACCTCTTTTTGGTATAGTATATAGAGAGCCAGCTTCCTACACTGGTGGGGCAGCGGTAGGGTACACGACACACTCTACCTCTTTTTGGTATAGTATATAGAGAGCCAGCTTCCTACACTGGTGGCGCAGCGGGAGGGTACACAACACACTCTACCTCTTTTTGGTATAGTATATAGAGAGCCAGCTTCCTACACTGGTGGCGTTGCTGTAGGGTACACGACACACTCTACCTCTTTTTGGTATAGTATATAGAGAGCCAGCTTCCTACACTGGTGGCGCAGCGGGAGGGTACACAACACACTCTACCTCTTTTTGGTATAGTATATAGAGAGCCAGCTTCCTACACTGGTGGTGTTGCTGTAGGGTACACAACACACTCTACCTCTTTTTGGTATAGTATATAGAGAGCCAGCTTCCTACACTGGTGGCGCAGCGGTAGGGTACACGACACACTCTACCTCTTTTTGGTATAGTATATAGAGAGCCAGCTTCCTACACTGGTGGCGCAGCGGTAGGGTACACGACACACTCTACCTCTTTTTGGTATAGTATATAGAGAGCCAGCTTCCTACACTGGTGGCGCAGCGGGAGGGTACACAACACACTCTACCTCTTTTTGGTATAGTATATAGAGAGCCAGCTTCCTACACTGGTGGCGTTGCTGTAGGGTACACGACACACTCTACCTCTTTTTGGTATAGTATATAGAGAGCCAGCTTCCTACACTGGTGGCGCAGCGGGAGGGTACACGGCACACTCTACCTCTTTTTGGTATAGTATATAGAGAGCCAGCTTCCTACACTGGTGGCGCAGCGGTGGGGTACAAGGCACACTCTACCTCTTTTTGGTATAGTATATAGAGAGACAGCTTCCTACACTGGTGGCGCAGCGGTAGGGTACACGACACACTCTACCTCTTTTTGGTATAGTATATAGAGAGCCAGCTTCATACACTGGTGGCGCAGTGGTAGGGTACACGACACACTCTACCTCTTTTTGGTATAGTTTATAGAGAGCCAGCTTCCTACACTGGTGGCGCAGCGGGAGGGTACACGACACACTCTACCTCTTTTTGGTATAGTATATAGAGAGCCAGCTTCCTACACTGGTGGCGCAGCGGTAGGGTACACGACTCACTCTACCTCTTTTTGGTATAGTATATAGAGAGCCAGCTTCCTACACTGGTGTCGCAGCGGTAGGGTACACGACACACTCTACCTCTTTTTGGTATAGTATATAGAGAGCCAGCTTTCTACACTGGTGGCGCAGCGGTAGGGTACACGACACACTCTACCTCTTTTTGGTATAGTATATAGAGAGCCAGCTTTCTACACTGGTGGCGCAGCGGGAGGGTACACGACACACTCTACCTCTTTTTGGTATAGTATATAGAGAGCCAGCTTCCTACACTGATGGCGCATCGGTAGGGTACACGACACACTCTACCTCTTTTTGGTATAGTATATAGAGAGCCAGCTTTCTACACTGGTGGCGCAGCGGGAGGGTACACGACACAATCTACCTCTTTTTGGTATAGTATATAGAGAGCCAGCTTCCTACACTGGGGGCGCAGCGGTAGGGTACACGACTTTGCGTTTGCTGGTCCACTCTGACAATAAGTGACAACAAGATTCAATTCAGAAATTGCCTTTCGTTAAATTGTAGTTTTGCAAATTGACTATTTTTCCAAATTTTGAAATATGTCAGTGCCCTGGTTCGGTCCCCTTGAGTACAGCTGTTTCAAAAGTCAAACTCTTGCTGTAGTTAGGAAACCAGTATTAGGGTTTTTTCCTTCCCAAAAAGGTTCCCAACTTTGTAAAGACAATGAGTGCTAGAAGTAGTCACTCAGAAGAGCTGATACAGGTGGAGGAAATCGACCTCACACCTTATGTCTTTAAATATAAAATAGCTCAGAGGCTTGGGTAAAACCTATAGGCTCAGGACTGGGTCAAACCCGACCAAAGCAAAGCTCCAGGATCTTTTGGCGGAATATGACAAAGAGCATCCAGAGAATGACTCTGATCTTACAGATCAAAATACTGACAGTAGGAGTGACCGTGTGACACCCCAAGACAAAGAAGCCTCTTCAGACGAAAAGCGTGCTCTTCAAAGACTAGCCAGGAGGGCAGCTCTAGAAGCCCAACTCCTAGCTACAGAAGAGAGAGAAAGGAGTTTGGCCTAGGACCCATCTTTGGTGGCATCACAATCATAAATAAGGAGAAAGTAGATTCCTTTGACCCTAAAAACCCCAAAGGGATTGGCCCAACAATATTTGAGGGTGATGATATCACCAAGTGGTTCATTGCTTTTGAGCAGGCCTGTCTTAGCAGGCAGGTCCACAGGAAGCTGTGGAGTGCTATCCTTTGGGAAATATTCTCAGAAAAGTGCAGGGATAGACTCCTGACACTCGGTGAGAAAGAAGCTCAATCCTATGACCTCATGAAGGGTACCCTAAGTGAGGGCTTTGGATTCAGTACGGAGTATAGCACCAGTTTCAGGGAGGCTCGAAAAACCCAAAGCCAGGCCTGGGTAGATTTTGTCGACTATTCACTGAAATCAGTAGGAGGTTGGTTAGTAGGTAAGAATGTGCATGCCCTTGAAGGGCTTTATCATTTGATAATGAAGGAGCATCTTTTAAGTAATTGTTACCAAGGGAAGCTACATCAATTCCTGGTAGACCTTGGTCCACTTTCTCCTCAAGAGTTGGGGAAGAAGGCAGACCACTGGGTCAAAACTAGGGTGACCAAGACTCCTGCTGGTGGGGGGGAGACCAAAAGAAAGAGGCCAGAAAGCGACCCTAGGGAAATGGGGTAACCCAGAAAAGAAAGATTCTACTTCAGGCCCCCAAAAACCTGTTCAAGAGAGCGGGTCCAGAGACTCTTGACATTCAAAGGGTGGGTACCAGGGTAAGAAATGGGATCCTAAGAAGGCTTGGTGCCATGGCTGTAGGTCACTTGGGCACTGACCTTAAGACTCTGGCTGTAAAAACAAAAAATATACCTCTGGTCCACCTGCATCCCCGTAGCTGGACACCTTGGCCAGAAGGTGAAGGAGATTTGTAACTCCGGTCCCATCTGTCAAGCCAGTGGCACGACAGGTGGGCACCCAAAGGCCCCCTTAATCTCGCTTCCAGTGGTTGGTGTTTCCTTTAAAAGGACAATGATTGACATTGTTGGTCCTGTTGACCCCCTACAGCATCAGGGAACAGTTATGCTGGTAGGAGATCATGCCTCCAGGTATTCTGAGGCTATTCCCCTCAGGACTACCACTGCCGCTGCAGTGGCTAGAGCCCTCATTAGCATCTTTACCAGGGTGGGCTTCCCTAAGGAGGTGGTGTCATACCGAGGTACCAACTTCATGTCTGGCTACTTGAAACACATATCGAAGGAGTGTGGCGTGAATTACCGGTTCACTACCCTCTACCACCCACAATGTAATGGCTTTTGTTTTTTAGAACTTTATATTAATTTTGTTAACATACAACCTGGCATTCAGAGTATACATAGACATATAATACCAATATAAACATAATTTGGATGTCAGCTCAATACTTAGTTCTGTGGCATGCACCATTTCTTCGACAGCTAGTTGCCAGAAGGAGTGTATTGCATCACAGGGCCATGGTTAATGTAAGAAATCAGCCCCCACAGTGTTGCAGCACAGGCATATATCTGGGCAAGACACGACCATTCGATAAAGGTCTTGTGGCGTTAAGTAGGTTCTTCGCAGAAAATTATAATGTATCAGTCGAAAATGGGCATTACTAGAAACCATGCATGTTAGTTCACAGGCCCGCTGCCAGTCTTGATCTTCCATTGGAATGCCAAAGTCTAAATTCCAGGCCTCTCGGGTCCGTGTGTAGTGTGTAGTGTCTACTGTACAGTTTAAAAGGCAGCCCTTTGGGGGTTCGAGGGGTCGTGGCTCCACCTCTTCCTTTCGGGGAGGTGCAAACCAATACCAGCAGTACCATCCCTATCCAGGCCAACCGCGTTACTCCTCCTCCCTGCAACAGCAGTCGTTTTGACAGCTCCAGGCTGCCTCTTACAAGCAGTAGAGAGGGAAATCCTCCTGCTGAGGTAGAGATTCCTCAAAAAAGCAGTGCCAACTGCCAACTGCCAACCGCTCTTCCCATCGATCCGACCAAAGTTGGAGGGCGGATCTCCCATTTCTTCTCCAATTGGTCCTCAATAACTACAGATCAATGGGTTTTGGACATGGTGTCCAGAGGCTACACTCTGGAATTTGTGAAATTCCCTCCAAATTCTCCCCCCAGAGGTCCTCCTCCTGCCCGTCTGAGTAACTTTTATGCCAAATCAATCTCATGTTAAAGAAAGGAGCGATCAAACTGTCCCGAATCTTCAAAGGGATGCAGACTTCTATTCAAGATTCTATTTTGGACCTTCGTTCCCTCAAGAAGCAAACTTTCCGGATGTTGTCTCTTCTAGAAGTGCTTCAATTACTGTCTCAAGGGGATTACAAGCCAACGCTGGACCTTCAAGATGCCTATTTTCATGTCCCTATTCTACCCAGACACAGAAAATTCCTGCGCTTCAGAGCGGCTGGCAGAAATTTCCAATTCCAAGTCCTTCCATCTGGCCTTCGCTCTGCACCCGAATGTTCACCAAAGTCTTGGCACCGTTGGCAGCACATCTTGGTTAAAATGGTGTCCAAATATTTTGCTAACTCGACGACTGCCTTATAAAGGCGCAGTCGTTCGCAGTCGCAACCAGACACACTCAGTCATGCCTGTCTCTGTGTCTTTCCATCAATCTGGAGAAGTCTCAGTTCACCCCCTCTCAAGTGACGACCTTCTTGGGGGCCATCATAGACACACAGCAAACAAGGGCTTTTTTCTCAAACGAAAGACAACAGCGGATTTCCAAACTGGCAACTCTCCTGGGCACATAAAATTATGTTTCTGTTCGACAGTTCAAATCGCTTCTGGGGATGCTGTCTTCCGGTATTCCCCTAATTCCCAACTGTCGACTCAAAATGGGACCCGACTGGAGGAACTCGACGATCAATTGCAACAAGTCTCAGGGTCCTTCGACGATGTCATCAACATCACATCTCAGATACGAAGAGCATTGCTATGGTGGACTCTCATACCAAACATCTCAGCAGTTCGTTTGTAGTGGACACTCCAAGTTTCATCCTCACGACAGACGCCTCCCTCGAAGGGTGGGTAGCGCATCTTTAAGCCCTCGCAGTCAAGGGGAAATGGGACACCCACCTATGAACTTGGCACATAAACCTTTTTGAGTTACTGGTGATATTCCTGGCTTTGAAGTCCTCTTGCACCCTCATTCAAGGAGCTTCAGTGTTGGTCCGAAACGGCCAACACAACAAGCATGCATTATGTGAACAAACAAGGGGGCACAAGATCCACTTTGCTATCCCTACAAGCTCAGCAAATTTGGGATTGGGCGAATCAACATCAGATCACTTTAACAGCAGTCCATGTTCCGGGGGTGTCCAACCTTCTAGCGGACTCCCTGAGCAGGTCGGTCTCGTCAAACCACTAGTGGGAACTTCATCAGTCGACACTGAACCGCATCTTTCAGCTTTGCGGACACCCCAATCTGGATTTATTCACGACCAACCTGAACCGCAAATGCACATTCTATGCAAGGTGGCTTCCCCACTCAGAATCGTGCGGGAATGCGTCAAAAATATATACTCACGCTTTTCCACTGATTCCTCTAGTCGCAAGGGTACTTTGGAAAATGCGGAAAGAACCCCTGCTGCATTCTTCTCATAGCCACCAGATGGCCTTGCCAGTTCTGGTTTACGGAGCTTCTCCTTCTGTCGGAGTGCAATTCAATTTGGCTGCGCCCAATTTCGAATCTTCTTACTATGAACCACGGCCTGATCTGCCATCCGGATCCAACTTCTCTGCGATTGGCAGCCTGGCGCCTGAGCACTATGAGTTTGCTAATTTGATTATTCCTCCGGACTGCAGGGAGGTCCTCACTAACGCTAGACCACCCTCCACTATCAAAACTTACAAACTCAAGTGGAAACGGTTCTATCTTTGATGTGAAGCTTCAAATTCAAATTCTTCAGTTTAACTCAGACAGAGATGCAGTAGGTAAAATCCCTCTTAAACTTTCGCTTGAGTTTTGGCCAACATCCCCTGCTACTTCATTGGCTCCCAGTATTGTGGTACGTAATCTGGGAGTCATGGTTGATAAGAAATTGACATTAGAAAACTGTCAACAAAACAGCTGGAAGTTGTTTTACTCTGATCAGAGCATTTTGGAAAATCCTTCTGATGTTCTTTTAACAGAACAGAGTGCTGATAGTCCGGAGCACCATCCTCAGTAAGCGGGACTATTGTAATGCCCTGTTACTAGAATCCCCGCAATAGCTGATTGAGAGATTGCAGAGAGTACAGACCATGGCGCCCAAATTGGTTCTAGTGCAACCACGCCGCTCCACCGCCTCCCAGGCACTCTCAGATTTACACTGGCTGCCAGTCTCGCAGAGGATACGATTTAAGACACTATGTATAGTATTTAAGGCTCTACATGGTCACGGTCCCAGATCTCTGCAGGAGAAACTGACATGGTATGTCCCTCCACGAGCGCTGCGCTGCGCTCCTCGTCGGCTAATCTGGTGAGGGTGCCTAGAGTTAGGAAAGTCAAATCAGGATGTAGGGCCTTCAGTGCGGCAGCGTCCCGCCTTTGGAATACTCTTCCATTTGATACGAGACAAATAGACAACATCCTGCAGTTTAGAAAAAGGTTAAAAATCTGGCTCTACCCTCGAGTATGCTCCTTGGCATCCTGCTAACTCCTTCCTGGCAGGGGACACAGTCTCTCGGCCCTAAGCTAACCGCCTGAATCACAGCGCCAGGTTACCCGTAGAGTGTCAGTTGCGCTTTTCAAATCATGATAAATAAAATAAATAAATAAATGTTCACCCTGTTCACTCTATGCTAGAGCAGCTTCTGCCTTTTTTATTACAATTAGCAAAATCCGGACTCTCTCACTCTACCCTGAAGGTTTTTCTGGCTGCAATTTCCAGATTCTGGCAGGATGGCGCCAATTCTCTTTATTCTTCAAGAATTATTAAACAATTTTTCAAAGGCTTATTTCAGATGTTCCCTAAAATTCAACACACGCCTCCTCCTTGGCATCTGGACATTTTGTTGGCACAACTCATGAAGTCCCCATTTGAGCCCATTCATAGGGCTGATCTTAAATTCATCTCCTGGCAGACATCACTGCTTTTAGCTCTTACTTCGAGTCAGCGAGATACAAGCTTTTACTATCAAACCACCTTTTCTTCAATTCACCAAAGACTCTGTGGTGCTGCGCACTAATCAGGCCTTAATTCCTAAAGTTCCATCTGATTTCCACCTGAATGAACCGGTCATCTTAAAGACTTTTTTCCATAATCCACAGTTGCCAGCAGAAAAGACTTTACATTCTCTAGATGTTAAGAGTTGTTTGAAATTTTATTTGCAAAGAACAACCAGTATCCGTAAAACTGATCAGCTCTTCATAGCCTACGGCAGGATGCGTAAAGAACCTCCAGTTGCTAAATAGACTATTGCGCGTCGGATATCTAGAGCAATTTCCTTTTGCCATCAGCAAGCAGGCAAGATACTTCATGCAACGATTAAAGCGCACTCTACTAGAGCAATTCAGAAAAGGGGGTGGTGATGGACAGAATATCTGAATTAATCAAGACACTCATACCCAGTCAATAGATCAGGGCTTGATCCATCACCGTTTTTTAGCTCACTGCATCACCCCAGTTCAGAACCTGGCTATATGCAAATTAGTCTGACCCCTCTTCACTGGAAAGGAGACAAGCTTCCGGGGACCGGTTTCTGGCATTTCAGCCGTCGTCGGCCCGGCTTGCTTGAATCCTGGTGATGCAGTGAGCAAGGGACTCATGTCTGAGCATACCCTGCCACACCTGTAGTGGCCAAAAACGATTCAGAAAAGGGGGTGGTGATGGACAGAATATCTGAATTAATCAAGACACTCATACCCAGTCAATAGATCAAGGCTTGATCCATCACCGTTTTTTAGCTCACTGCATCACCCCAGTTCAGAACCTGGCTATATGCAAATTAGTCTGACCCCATGCCTCATGGGAACAGGGCAGACCAAACTACCAAGCCGATTCTTCACTGGAAAGGAGACAAGCTTCCGGGGACCGGTTTCTGGCATTTCAGCCGTCGTCGGCCCGGCTTGCTTGAATCCTGGTGATGCAGTGAGCAAGGGACTCATGTCTGAGCATACCCTGCCACACCTGTAGTGGCCAAAAACGATTCAGAAAAGGGGGTGGTGATGGAAAGAATATCTGAATTAATCAAGACACTCATACGTAGTCAATAGATCAGGGCTTGATCCATCACCGTTTTTTAGCTCACTGCATCACCCCAGTTCAGAACCTGGCTATATGCAAACTAGTCTGACCCCATGCCTCATGGGAACAGGGCAGACCAAACTACCAAGCCAATTCTTCACTGGAAAGGAGCCAAGCTTCCGGGGACCGGTTTCTGGCATTTCAGCCGTCGTCGGCCCGGCTTGCTTGAATCCTGGTGATGCAGTGAGCAAGGGACTCATGTCTGAGCATACCCTGCCACACCTGTAGTGGCCAAAAACGATTCAGAAAAGGGGGTGGTGATGGACAGAATATCTGAATTAATCAAGACACTCATACCCAGTCAATAGATCAGGGCTTGATCCATCACCGTTTTTTAGCTCACTGCATCCCCCCAGTTCAGAACCTGGCTATATGCAAATTAGTCTGACCCCATGCCTCATGGGAACAGGGCAGACCAAACTACCAAGCCAATTCTTCACTGGAAAGGAGACAAGCTTACGGGGACCGGTTTCTGGCATTTCAGCCGTCGTCGGCCCGGCTTGCTTGAATCCTGGTGATGCAGTGAGCAAGGGACTCATGTCTGAGCATACCCTGCCACACCTGTAGTGGCCAAAAACGATTCAGAAAAGGGGGTGGTGATGGACAGAATATCTGAATTAATCAAGACACTCATACCCATTCAATAGATCAGGGCTTGATCCATCACCGTTTTTTAGCTCACTGCATCACCCCAGTTCAGAACCTGGCTATATGCAAATTAGTCTGACCCCATGCCTCATGGGAACAGGGCAGACCAAACTACCAAGCCAATTCTTCACTGGAAAGGAGACAAGCTTCCGGGGACCGGCTTCTGGCATTTCAGCCGTCGTCCGCCTTGCTTGCTTGAATCCTGGTGATGCAGTGAGCAAGGGACTCATGTCTGAGCATACCCTGCCACACCTGTAGTGGCCAAAAACGATTCAGAAAAGGGGGTGGTGATGGACAGAATATCTGAATTAATCAAGACACTCTTACCCAGTCAATAGATCAGGGCTTGATCCATCACCGTTTTTTAGCTCACTGCATCACCCCAGTTCAGAACCTGGCTATATGCAAATTAGTCTGACCCCATGCCTCATGGGAACAGGGCAGACCAAACTACCAAGCCAATTCTTCACTGGAAAGAAGACAAGCTTCCGGGGACCAGTTTCTGGCATTTCAGCCTTCGTCAGCCCGGCTTGCTTGAATCCTGGTGATGCAGTGAGCAAGGGACTCATGTCTGAGCATACCCTGCCACACCTGTAGTGGCCAAAAACGATTCAGAAAAAGGGTGGTGATGGACAGAATATCTGAATTAATCAAGACACTCATACCCAGTCAATCGATCAGGGCTGGATCCCTCACCGTTTTTTAGCTCACTGCATCACCCCAGTTCAGAACCTGGCTTATATGCAAATTAGTCTGACCCATGCCTCATGGGAACAGGGCAGACCAAACTACCAAGCCAATTCTTCACTGGAAAGGAGACAAGCTTCCGGGGACCGGTTTCTGGCATTTCAGCCGTCGTCGGCCCGGCTTGCTTGAATCCTGGTGATGCCCTTCCACCATAAGCGTGGAAGGGTATACTCAGATGTGAGTCCCTTGCTCATTGCACCATCAGGATTCAAGCAAGCCGGGCCGAAGACGGCTGAAATGCCAGAAACTGGTTTCCTTCCCAGTATAAGAATTGGCTTGGTAGTTTGGTCTGCCCTGTTCCCATGATGCACTGGGCCAGGGTCAGACTAATTTGAATGTAGCCAGGTTCTGAGCTGGGATGGTGCAGTGAGCTAAAAAAACGGTGATGGATCAAGCCCTGATCTTTGGACTGGGTAAGAGTGGTCTGCTTAATTCAGACACTCTGTTCATCACCACCCCCTTTTCTGAATCGTTTTTGTCCACCATAAGCGTGGAAGGGTATACTCAGATGTGAGTCCCTTGCTCATTGCACCATCAGGATTCAAGCAAGCCGGGCCGAAGACGGCTGAAATGCCAGAAACCGGTCCCCGAAAGCTTGTTTCCTTCCCAGTATAAGAATTAGCTTGGTAGTTTGGTCTGCCCTGTTCCCATGATGCACTAGGCCAGGGTCAGACTAATTTGCATGTAGCCAGGTTCTGAGCTGGGATGGTGCAGTGAGCTAAAAAACGGTGATGGATCAAGCCCTGATCTTTGGACTGGGTAAGAGTGGTCTGCTTAATTCAGACACTCTGTTCATCACCACCCCCTTTTCTGAAACGTTTTTGTCCACCATAAGCGTGGAAGGGTATACTCAGATGTGAGTCCCTTGCTCATTGCACCATCAGGATTCAAGCAAGCCGGGCCGAAGACGGCTGAAATGCCAGAAACCGGTCCCCGGAAGCTTGTTTCCTTCCCAGTATAAGAATTGGCTTGGTAGTTTGGTCTGCCCTGTTCCCATGATGCACTGGGCCAGGGTCAGACTAATTTGCATGTAGCCAGGTTCTGAGCTGGGATGGTGCAGTGAGCTAAAAAACGGTGATGGATCAAGCTCTGATCTTTGGACTGGGTAAGAGTGGTCTGCTTAATTCAGACACTCTGTTCATCACCACCCCCTTTTCTGAATCGCTCTACTAGAGCAGTCTCTTCTTCTACTTCCCTCTTTGCTGGTGTGCCTCTTCATCAGATTTGCAGAGCTGCGACCAAGCAGTACTGTCTGGAAGCTGCCAACAATGCTGACACAGCTGTGGGGCAAGCGATGCTACGTAATCTTTTTAAGTAAGGTGAGCCTCTATTTCTTACCTCCTCCTGCACACAATGTATATATTTCTGCTTTTGCAGATGTGCCCATGTTTACTGCTATACTGTAATATAGGTATATGTATTCTCTCGTACTCTGTTTACGATTTACTTATGACTTACCATGCACAATTCTCGAATTACTGCTATCTACTCTGATTCAAGCATGTGAATCTATGAAAGATACCCCAATACTGGAGAAGAACATAAGTTACTTACCTGAAAACTGTGGTTCTCCAGTATTGGTATCTTTCATAGATTCACATGTGACCCACCCACCTCCGCTCAGAGGCTCCCCTCTTCTCCTTACAAAGGGAAGGGGTCCCAGACAAAAGACAGAATAATACACACTTATAACTTTTGATAAATTCAAAGTACAAAGCTAGTGAATGCAAAAAAGTATTTATTCAGATTTGCATGAATACCTTCTACTGGTTAGAGTTCATATCATTTTCGGAAGACGAGTACAAGTAGTCCCTATAGCCAAAGGGCCACAGCATAAGGCACCGAACCAAACTCCGCTTCAGCCGATAGGGTCTTGTTGGGGTAGGAGATTGGTCGTAGTTATATAGACTATATAACTACGACCAATCTCCTACCCCAACAAGACCCTATCGGCTGAAGCGGAGTTTGGTTCGGTGCATCTGTTATAGTTTGAACTCTTTCAGAGCCTTATGCTGTTGCCCTTTGGCTATAGGGACTACTTGTACCCATCTTCCGAATTGTGATTAAAACTTGTCACAGAATGAATCGGAATATCCTTTGACCCTACCCTGCCCTTGACACTTCCTTCACTTTCTCCCCCCTCCCCGTTGTGAATGTGGGCACGTATATCTAATACCAATTTGTAATGTGTTTAATTGAATATGATATGAACTCTAACCAGTAGAAGGTATTCATGCAAATCTGAATAAATACTTTTTTGCATTCACTAGCTTTGTACTTTGAATTTATCAAATGTTATAAGTGTGTATTATTCTGTCTTTTGTCTGGGACCCCTTCCCTTTGTAACGATAATTACCCAGGTCCCTTAGACTTCATTGGGTTTAACCCTGTTTTTCATAATCCCCTCTTCTCCTTGGCTCCTATGCCACACTTGTGCTCAGAAATCGGAGAACCTGAGCCTCTGAGGAGAAGGTTCCAGAGGGTGCTGTTGCCTGATTGGCTGGAGTTTGGACCATATCTAATGACTTGGACAAGTTATTAAAGTGACACGTTTTTTCCTATTAACTTCTATGTTACAATACTTCCTACAGCTCTTTCAGCTATGCTTTCGCTATGCTATTGCTATATTGCTATTGCTATATTGCTATTTATTTTATGTACCTTAAGACTCCCACTTCGGCGACGGGGAATGATTCAAGCATGTGAATCTATAAAAGATAACAATACTGGAGAACCACGGTTTACAGGTAAGTAACTTCTGTTCATCTTCCTGATCTTCCGGAGCTGAAAAAAGAGTGCACCGTCCCAATCTTGGATTTCATAGACAATCGCAGCAATTGTGATGCCAAGTCTTTTACTTGATCTAGATGGTAGGGGTGGGTTTCCCAACTCAGTCGGACAAACATTAGAGTTCCAGGGCCAGTTTTGTCTGGGTTTAAATGCAGGTGGTTACTGTTCATCCAGCTACCAATATGTCACATGGTAGTTTGAAAGTTACTAACAGAGGCTGCAGACTTGTCGATTTCCAAGATCAGTTGATGATCGTCTGCGTAGTTGAAAGTACATACCTTCCTTTTGCCTAAGGATTGAATTAGAGGATACAGATACAGATTAAAAAGGTGCGGTGACATGGAGGAGCTCTGCGGCACCCCACAAGTCAATTTGACTTTAGAGGTAGAGAATTGGGCACAGCGTACAGCTTGAGTGCGATCCTCTTGGAAAGACGTAAGCCACTTAAGGGCCAGACCCTGTATCCCTGCATTACTCACATTATCCACTAAGAGGGCGATGAAGGCTCTATAGAGGAAGGTTAGTCTCATCCTCTTTCATTTGGGGGGGGAGGGTGTCATGAATACACGTGCCTCTTTTGGACATTGTTAGCCCCCACGTGTTGCCTTGAAAATATTGTGGTTTCGACTGGAAGTGCACAGAGTCCCCTGCCAACCAGGCCTCCTGTGCCAGATCTCCTTCCCTAAACTGTTCCCGTCATTTCCACATTGGCACCCCTTTAGCTCACATATAAGTTCCTAGTAAAAGGTACCCCTGGTACCAAGTGCCTTGTGGTTAAAGAGGGTCCCTAAGGGCTGCAGCACAAATTATGCCACCCTAAGGGGCCCCTCACCTACCACATGCACACTGCCACAGCGGCCTGAGTGTCTTGGTGCAGACAAAACTGAAGAGCTAACCTGTGTGCCATACCCATGAACACTGCTAGAAGGGTGTCTTACCCATATCCCAGGCAGGGAGTTAAAGTTCACAGATTTATATATTGCAGCTCATCACCTGTGAGGGTTTACAGGCGCTGTCTATGGGCACTGGGAGATACAGTGATTTGCCCAGAATCACAGGATGTTGCGCTGAAGCAGAGACTTGAGCCCGGAACCCCATTTCCCGAGTCGGCAACTTTTGCTGCTGCACCACATCCTCTCCCCCCTGTGAGGGCATATCTGCATGAAATGCCCCTGATGCCCCTGCTGTATCCTAGTCGATTCCTGGATATTGTAAGTGACCAGGGAAGTCATAGTGAGTACATAGGCTGGACACTCGTCATTATGAGTTTGCAGCTCCATGATGGCCTCACTGAAATATGTGATGTTTGGCACCAAGCATCTCAACACAATAAACCTGCACTGATTTGTGTCGATTTTATTAAAAATTGCACACAGAGGGCCCCTTAGAGGGGTCACCTGAAACCTACCAATCCTTAGTGTGGTCATTGACTGGCCCGAGCCAGCCTGTTACCGCCAGAGTGTGTTCTGACCTCAGGGGAGCGTGCCTGTGCACTCTGAGGCTGAGAACAATGCCTTTCCTGGGTGGAGGTGTTCACGTCTCCCCCTAGACAGGAAGAGCCATCCGTGGTGGGGAGCTTCAGAGGTCTTGCCCCCTTTGTAATGCGACCCCAGCCTCTCCTGTTCGAAGGAGCTGGCCTCCATCCTTCCTCATCCCTTTTTGGCAGCAGGACAGGTGGGAAACCTTTGATAGAAGAGGAGATGAGCCCCACTCTGCCAACTCCACCTCTCGGGTGCTGGAGGCTAGGTCAAGTACACTTTTCAATGCCCACCATCTTGAAGATGATGGAACTTATCCATTTAGGGCTAGGACTGTGTCCTCTCACAGAAGGTGAAAAAATTATGCAGGGGTTCTGCCCAAGTAACCCTCCCAAACCTGGGCTAGGTACGTCACAAGGATGAAAAAGTAGAACAAAGGGGGTATAGAGGGATCAATTCGACAACAAACTTTATACACAAGATATATTTAATTACCTTGTCATGTACAATTATTTGTAAAGCATATGATTTCACAAATTTACAAACACAGATATGCGCATCACAGGACAAGGTGGCACAACAGCAAAAATAATATATAGATTATACATATTTACAATATATATATATATATATATTCACTGAAAAAACCATAGGTTATAGACCATATATAGTTAGGGATTAGCATTTACAAAACCTTAATTTACTCACACAAAACCATCGAAATTCGCATATATAGTTAGTTGCAATAACTATATATCGCGCACCCGCAATCCACTGCTGATGATGTCACATATTACATCATTCATGACATGGTCAGTGACATTCCTTTGAAATTGCCCTAGAGATGAACAATGAGAAAATCATTGAACGCATTGACTTGAAATTCATGGACGAATCACGAGACCAAGAACGTCTACAATGTGTAGAATCTGTGGATTTGTTACTTCATTATGAGGACGATAAAATGTGGGAAGTTATGTTCACTCAACAAGAGGACATTTCGGACAGTCAAATATTAGACAGTCTATTAAATTTTGAAAAATCAGAAAAATCAGAAGAATAAATTTATATTTAATAATCAAAAATTGTTCGAGTCTTTAATCTTTTTTATATGTAATTCATAAACTAGTACCAAATTGATTGTAATGTAAAGTCAAAATTATAGTATACTGTACAACTAGTTTATGTTAGGTAGTAAATTTCCTCATAGTTACTTCCTTTCTCAAACTATATTATCTCCAATGTGTATTTAACATCTCTTTATCATCTCCTGCCTCCATATTGTTTCGGCTTTCCAGACAGACTATGGTATGAATTCCATATACCACAATAACTTCTGAAACAACTTGCAAGATATCTACAAAGGAGACGGCGTTTATTTATTTTTACACTCTGCATTGGTACCTACATGTTGCTACGTAAATAAAAAAAACAAAAAAAACCCAACAAAATGAACAATCAATAAACATACAATAGTTAAAAAGTCTTTCATTCTTGTTTCCTTATAGTACGCTCCCTGGACCGCTTTCGGGTGCGCGCCCCCACGTAAAAAAAAGTTTTTTTTTTAACCCCGCGGGGCCCTTTTAAAGCCTCCACATCAAACCTAGGGGGTCAGGGAGGATCTACTATGCCCCCTTATGGTCATTTGCCCCTTCGTTTTGGCCTCCTCTTGTCTCTTGATCCTACCGAGAGACAAGATGGCGGCCGCTACGGACTGTTTAGAATGTTGACAGACACCGGAGAGCCAATCAGCTTCGCTTTGCAATGCTCCGTTATGCGAAAAGTACGCGAACTGGTTCGCTATCCGGGACGCTGTCACAGATATATCTGTTTTTTAAAACGTTAATTTCTCAAAATCCACTGGAGCATTTTTTGAGACCCAGCAAAGGCACATCGGGCTAACAGTCCCTACAATTTTGCCAAGTTTCGTGTAAATCCATTCAGCCGTTCGAGCTAAAAGTGAGGCCAAACGCCCTATGGAAAAATGAATGGGAAAAACGCGTTTTGGGACCCCCCTTTTTTCTCGGCCCCCCTTGACGAAACCCCCCCAAATTTTCAGGGGCTGCTCAGAAACAAAATGTGCCATTTTCCTGAAAATTTCAGCCGATTCCGTCCACAAACGCCAAAGTTATTAGACATAGAATTTTCAAAAGTCCCATAGAGAAAAAATCCTAACTATATATATAGGTAATATATACATCATACAAATACATTATATACATTACATATAAACAAACAATGTGTACCCTACAAAAGGAAAGAAAAATAATTAGGATAAACAGTATTCACTATAACCTTAAATGATATAAAGCTATAAAGGAAATCCTCTCCGCGCCTAAGTTGTAAATTCTTTATACACAAAAATATAGAGAAGAAGGCGCCAGAAACGAAACACAATAAATCAATATAAGGGGACTCCTTAGAATGGTGTCGACGCAGTCGCGGTCGCGCTTCCGCCAAATATTTCTTTAGGCTTCATCAGGACACGGGTACTGGTGTACACGTCCTCAAAAATGAGGGCGTCCACTCAAATGTCCAAATTGCGTATGCCAGTTCACACGGGGCAAGTCTATACTTCATTCAGCTCCTTCTGGAAACAATCTCAGTGAGCAGAGCCACGGCAAATCCAAATAACAAACACTCAAACCTGCACCCATCCGCTAAGTCGGATCTCACAGAAGGTGGGCATGTTAGAGTGCGTAGACACCCTAGGCAAAGGGCCCATTGGACACTACCTGTCACTCCCTTGTAACGCCCTTAAATCAAGTTTTTAGGTGGCATCCCCAGTCCATGAACTTCAGTTCCTGGCCACCTAGTTCCTCCAAGCCGCTGTTACTTACCTGTAAGCAGCCTCTGTCCGATTGCCCTAGTCCCCCTGTATTGGGTTTCCAACCTTGAACTTGCAACTGCACCCCGGCACCCACGTGCCGCTGGTGGTGCACTGTTGGTTCTGAACTGAACCTTGTCCAATACTGACCTTAACTTCCGAAGAATGGTCTTGTAAGGAGATGTTCCCTGTACGTATGTTGAATGTTTTCTTCACCCCATAGGTTAACATTGCAAAGTCTGAAAATTGCACGAATTATCCACTTTTTTATATTGGACAGTACTTCTATTGCAAAACATATTTATTCAAGATGAAATTCTGTGGTTCTGCAACATAAATCTAACCAAGTATCATTTTATAAATTGATATCAGATTTATTCATTGAGTGTGTGTCATTTATTACCACTGTGTGTACAACAGTGTGTGTCATTATTGCCACTGTGTGTACAACAAATGCTTAACACTACCCTCGTATACGTCTTACTGCTCCTCCACACTACCACAAAAGAGCATTAGTATTATCTACTTTAACCTCTGTAAAATCTCTGGGGATCCACTGGACTCTCTGCACACTATGGTATACTATATTGAGATTTGCATTTGTCACCCCGAGAGGGATGGGTATGCTCAGACGTGAGTCCCATGCTCTCCACACCACTGTAGTCAAGCTATCCTGGCTGAAGATGGCTGAAATGCCAGAAACCGGTCCTCGGAAGCTTGTTTCCGGTCCAGGGAAGGCATGGCTTGGCAGTTCGGGCTGGACTGTTCCCATGAGGCACAGGGTCAAACCGATTTGCATATGGCCATGTCTGAACTGGGGTGGTGTGGAGTGCAAAAAAACGATGGATTGAGGCCCAGATCTCTGTACTGGGGTGAATGTATGACATTGTTCTGCATTCTGTCCATCAATTGTTGTTTTTGCATACTATATTGAGACTCACACTCAGACAAGCTGGATGTGGAGGGACTGGGAAATGTCTTGGAAAACTCAATGTACCAGCTCCCGCTGGATGTGGAGGAGGCCACGACCATTTATAATAATTGGCTTTTAGATGCCTGTGATCAGCTTGTTTCTCACAAAAAATGGACTCCCAAACGGGCCTCTCCTGCAGAGGTGAATTGGCGGAAATTTTATGACAAAGCAGAGAAGGAGAATTACAAAACTTGTATTTTCAGTCACAAGCAAGCTCTTTTGGAAGCTAAAAAAAGAGTACTTCTCGTTTCAAAATACCATGGCCGAATCCAATTCCAAAGCATTGTTTACAACTATTTTTAATGTTTTTAAGTTTTATAAAGCGCATAGCTGCCCCAGTGACGGGGTGTCCCAGCGCTAACTAAGCCATGGCTGAAACACTTCAAAGGAAAAAGAAGAGCCTAAGCTGGAAAGAGCCAGGTCTTTAACGCCTTACGAAAGGCCAGATGGTTCTGGAGTCCTCTGATAGATGTAGGAAGAGAGTTCCAGAGGGGTGCCGCCTGAACTTTAAATGATCGACCGCCCGCTCTAGCTCTGAGTAAACGGGAAGTGCAAGCCAAGCCCGCATTAGCCGAAAGCAAAAGGCGGTTCTTTACATAATGGGCCAGCAGATTCGCCAAAATCTGCGGTCTTTGGTAGGTCAATATTTTATGAGCCACACACAAAGACTTAAACTGGATTCTTTTCGCTATCGGTAGCCAGTGCAATTTAGGCAGAAGGTGCGAGACTGAGCAAGATCTGGGCAAAGCTAGCAGGGCGCGAGCTGCTGGGTTCTGTCTACAGGCGGACAATACAGGACTTGTTGACGCCTAAATATTAGGAGTTCCCATAGTCCAGCCTTGACAAAATTGTAGCCTGAAGGATGATTTGGCAAACTTTTGGTGCAAAATAGCCAAGTAGGGGCCTCAACCCTCTTAGGAGACCAAAGCAGGATCCAGACAGGGCCTTGGATTGCACATCAAATGAAAGTTCGCTATCGATCGAAAAGCCCAAATATTTTACAGCCTTCTTTGGCTGGGGTGCAGGTTTAAGTTTGACAGGCCACCACTGTTCTGACCAGAGGGAGCTGTCTCTACCCAGCACTAGAATTTACAAACAACTAGCTGCCATCCAGTCAGAGATAGCTACCAAGTCCTCTTTCAATGTGATGAGATTGTCTTGGCAGTTCCTCGAAAAAAGTGATGACTAGCTGGGTGTCATCGGCGTATGAAACCAATGACAACCCTTTGCTTTTTGCCAGCAGGACTAGGGGCTGTACAAAGATGTTAAAAAGTGCAGGGCTCAATATAGAGCCCTGAGGAACCCCGTGTTTAATAGCATGTGTGTGAGAATGAAACGGTGGTGCCACCACTTGAAATGCTCGACAGATTGTGCCAGGACTGACTTCACATATGCCTCAGTAACCTTAGCCAGAAATGGAAGCTGGGAAATTAGACGAAAGTTATTCGGGTCTGATGACTCCAAGGAAGGCTTGAGACTACAGCTCCCAGCGGGCTTTGCGTGGACTTCCTGTTTCCCGCTGTCTTCGCGCCCGGAGGCGCTACAAAGGCGGGACAACCCCTCGGTGGAGCGGGGGTTTACTGGCAGCACACTTACCTTCTGGACAGCACGCCACACGCAGCCTTTGCCCCTGGGTCTGGAACGCTGTAGGTCTCGCCGCCATCACCATCCCAACGCGGCTGGAGACTACAGCTCCCAGCGGGCTTTGCCTGGACTTCCTGTTTCCCGCTGTCTTCGCGCCCGGAGGCGCTACAAAGGCGGGACAACCCCTCGGTGGAGCGGGGGTTTACTGGCAACACACTTACCTTCTGGACAGCACGCCACACGCAGCCTTTGCCCCTGGGTCTGGAACGCTGTAGGTCTCGCCGCCATCACCATCCCAACGCGGCTGGAGACTACAGCTCCCAGCGGGCTTTGCGTGGACTTCCTGTTTCCCGCTGTCTTCGCGCCCGGAGGCGCTACAAAGGCGGGACAACCCCTCGGTGGAGCGGGGGTTTACTGGCAGCACACTTACCTTCTGGACAGCACGCCACACGCAGCCTTTGCCCCTGGGTCTGGAACGCTGTAGGTCTCGCCGCCATCACCATCCCAACGCGGCTGGAGACTACAGCTCCCAGCGGGCTTTGCGTGGACTTCCTGTTTCCCGCTGTCTTCGCGCCCGGAGGCGCTACAAAGGCGGGACAACACCTCCGCGTCGCGGGACGCGCGCGGGCAACGCCGGGCGGAGCCCGGGCAGAGGGCGGGTCGTCTGTGGCCGTCAGTGGTCAGCAGTGGTCGGGCGGGCCACCCCTCTAACATCGTTTACCCGCTGGCGGTGAGTCCAGTCTCCTGTCCCAATATGGAATCCGCCAATGTTGTTGCTACACAGGATGACTTTCCTTTTCCCCCTGCCACATTCGAATCCCTACTTGAAAATGCATTGAACTTGGTATCAAATAAAATAGCTGACACCGAAAGAAGAATGTCCATGAGCCGTACTAACAACATTATACAGCCGATACCATTGTCAAATATTCCTGGTATCCCACTTTCACCAGCTGTTGTTATTACAAAACAGGCACTAGTATTACCACCCCACGTACCCCTGTTGTCTGAAACTGCTCCTATTATTACAATAGCTTCCCAGGATGATGCTACTATCCCGGGACCTTTGGAAACTAGTAACAAACAGGGAGGGGAAAAACGCAAAAGAGGCATTGCTAAGCCAAGTGCCAACAAAAGAAAACAACCTTTAACTAGTAAGAACCAGCCCACGCCTCAGAGCTTGTGGAATAGACAAAAACCAACTGGGCCACAAATCGTTCATGTTGTGGACAAAGATCCTGCGGTTATGGATGATGATATTTCGGCCGGAACCACTACTGACTCAATTGGGATTTCAAACACGATATGGACTCAAACAACATTAATGGGAGATAACTACCATCTCTCGAAACAAAATGGGAACCTTATTGAAACCATAGTTGACACTATTTTTAATCGACTAGAGAAGCAAATGATCAACCAGTTTAATAACGTTTTTAAAAGACTTGATAGACTAGATAACCTGGTTAAAAATGAAGAAGTCAAAAGGAAGGGGACTGTTATCCTGGACCAAATCAGAGCCGACCGTCTCTTAAAAGAACTTGAATCCCTAAGCAACACTCTGACACTAAAGGAACAGGAAGCTCGCACCGTATTGGGTGGGGGTACGAGTAACCCTGGAATATTACCACCGTTAATTGTACAACCTACAATTCAACCCCGATCTGCTAATGTTGGGGTGAAGTTGGCAAAACCCAATTCATCTTCCAAATCTACTCCAACACCTGCACCTAGAAAAACTGCCCCTCCAGCTACTATTAACACAAATGTCACCAATCATAATAATGGCTCTACTCAACCCACAACAGCAATAATATCAACTGCTGCTAACAATAAAGGCACTGGACAAGCAGGGTCAAGCAGGCCTTTTAAACATCAAGGGCCTGCCTTACATTTGCCACCGGATGCCTGTCCTTTTGTCCTGGTCTTTGCAGGAGTACCACCGTTGAGGGAGGATCAGGGGGAGTCATGGGTGCAACTGCGGAACAAATGTATAGACTGGCTAACTAAGCACAAGGGCGTCGGATACGCGTCTCTAGAGAAATCATATCGGCTCGCAGGGTGTCTTGGGTTGGACCATCACTCAAAGACAAGGATGGTGACTGCATAGTTCTCAATTTCAAAAACCCTGGAACTGTAAGACACCTACTCAATAGAAATAGTAACTGTTCCGCTATCTCTACGGTTGCAACCATGTTACCTTTGAGTTACTTTTACATACAACCTCCAATGCAATTCTGACCACCCTTAATGCAATTTCAACCACCACCCATGCATTTTCAGCCACCCCCTATGCAATTCCAGCCAGCTACATTTCCACTTAATACATTCAATAGATTTGCACCTTTGTCAGATTTGGACATGCTAGATTGACCCTCTTCGATTAATCCAGATCATCCATCACTGGCTTTAATCACTGAAACTCAGGAAGTTCTACAACCCTTGACAGGGACTGCAGTAAGAGGTAAATCCACGAACAAAAGTCTATTGCCTCTGGATTCTGAACTATCTCTTGTAAGTTGGAACATAGCGGGTCTTAATTCTAAACTGAAAATTAAAGAATGGTCTGACTGGGTCAATAACAACTGTGACATATTGTTGCTTCAAGAGACTTGGTGCACAACCACTCCCATAATGGAGGGTTTCTGTTGCTATAATTTAAAGGCTTCTCCCTCACCTATGGGTCGCCCCAGTGGGGGTTTATCCATTTGGACTAAAATAAAATCCGGGGTACAAACCAAACAGATCCCTACACCAGGCAAATGTTTTATGGCTATGAAGTACATTAACAGGATGAATTTATGCATAATTAACTTTTATAATAATGATTTTGCTATCCGTCCCAATGAAATTTTTTTGTTATTGTTTAATTTTATTGATGATATCGTGGAGGGGCAGAAGTATGGGCCCTTTGATGGCATTTGCATCGGAGGGGATTTTAATGCTCATATGTACCGCACTAGTGCTCCATGTAGAAACGGTGAAGAGTTGAAAAACCATCTAGCCTCCCGTGATCTAGTAAATGCTATAGAAATTGCTGGTCCCAGTGCAAACAATATATCTATACCTACATATATAGGTCAGGGCTGTGCTTCCACGATAGATTATATATTTCTTTGTTCATCCTTGAGTGATATAATTCTAAGAGCAGAAGTTATCTGCTCCGCATATAGTGACCATTATCCGCTTAGAATATACTTGAGACTGGGGCTCAAAATCTGGCATTATCCACTGATAGACTAAGATTAATATGGAAAGGGGTGGACAATAAGGATATCCTAGCCAGAGTAATTAAAAAACATCCCATGTTAGTAGAGACTTGTCTGTCGTTTAATAGCTCTGGCGTTGAAGTGGTTGTTGCATTTGGTAATCTTTGCGGGGCTATTAAAAGAGAATCTTCTAAACCAGCCAGGCCAAATCTAGACCATGGCCCCCGCTGGTTTGACTCCGCCTGCTCTAAGGCCAATAGGGAACTGAGGGCGGCCTTAAAATAAAATCCAAGGGACACTCACCTCGTGAGAGAATTAAGATTAAAATACAAATCCGCCTTACAGACTAGATCTGAGGCCCTAGTGATTAATCATTGGGAATCTCTCACGCGTACTGCCTCATTAAAAGACACGACAGGTTTCTGGAGAGAAGTCAAGTCCCTCAGATCCCTTGGTTCTAACATCCAACCAATTAACTGTAATATAACTGGCGAGCATTTTTCCAAAATTTATGCTATACCACCCATTTCTTTAGATTTTGCCTCCTTATTAAATAATGCTGAACAACTGAACTTCTCATTATCTGAGGTGGAGGATGCTATATTGGAGAGCGCTAGTAATAAAGCTCCTGGCCCGGATGGCCTATCTATTGATCAGATTAAATCAGAAATTAATTTTTGCGTCCCTTTATTATGTAACTTATTTAACAATTTGACTGACAGCTCAATCCCCACATCCTGGTCGAACAGTGTCATCGTACCGATATTCAAGAAAGGTGACAGGTCGGACCCTGCCTGCTACCGCCCGATCTCACTGATCGACAACACGCTAAAAGTCCTTGGTAGGGTAATTTTTAAAAGGATAAGGAATTGGGCTGAGGATAATAATGTGCTACACTGCAGTCAACTGGGATTTAGAAGCCATGTGGGCACTGTCGAACAGTGTCTTAATTTGAATTTGATTATGGCCAAATACATTATCGTTAAAAAGTCCCCGCTTTATTTAGGTTTCATGGATCTGAGTTCCGCTTTTGATTTTGTTAATCGTTCTAGGTTATGGTCACTTTTGCTTGATTATGGTTTGGATGACTCATTGGTATATTTTCTTTCATATTTACATAGGGATCTTAAGGCAAGAGTACGAATTAATAATGATGGCGAATTATCCGATGATATTTTTATTAGCAGAGGAGTTAGACAGGGCTGCGTACTCGCCCCACTGCTTTTTATCCTATATATTAATGGGTTGAGCTCCACCTTGAGCAAGAACACTAAGGATGTGCCAATTATAAATGGTTCCCCCATTACTACCCTACTTTATGCGGATGACGCAGTATTAATGGGGCGCACCCCAAATGCTTTACGTTCGTTAATCACAGGGTTTGTTGCTTTCATGTCCGATCTGGGTTTAAATACCAATTTTAAAAAATCTTTTATCATGAATTGTGGACCTAAAAGGTATAACACTACCTCAATTAAATCAGGTGACAATGTATTAAAATGCACTAGCACTTTCCCTTATCTAGGGTTACTATTCTCTAACACTGGCTCATGGCAGCCTCATGCTGCCTACGCGAGAAATAAAATGGGCAAGTCAATCAACTCAATTTTATCTCTCCGTCAACCGAAACTGGCCGATGTTATTACCCCCCTGCTCAACATTTATCGCACCCAATGCCAACCAACTGGGACATATGGAGCAGAAGTGTGGGGGTACTGTAACAGCACGTCCCTGCAGTTGGAGGAAAATAGATTTTGTAGGAAGGTGCTGGGGGGAATTTCCTGTGCGCCCACATTTATTTGTCACCATGAACTCAGGTTGCCTTATATAGCTGATTTTATTAGGTCAAGGCCCGCGCTTTTTTGGATAAAAATATGGACAAATCCAGCGGCTTCCTTAACGCGCAGCATAATCTCAGATTGCCTATTGCACGAAAGATCCCACCATATACCTTGGCTAAATGCTGTCAAGAATTGCCTGTTGAGCGTGGGACATGACTCTCTGTTCAGTTCTCCAAATACCATTGTCCTCGCCCACAAGAACAGTGTAAAACGGGCATTGTTTGACAAATATAAGGAGGAACGAATGAGATCTGAATTGATGAAACCAGCTATTATTAAATATTTTCCACTAACTGATTCAGGTAATAATAACCCAAAGAAGCCCTGTAGATACCTGTCAATCCCCATAGGAAGATGGAACCGGAGCCTTTTGTTCAGGTTCCGGGATGGAAGTATTGTCAATTTACTAAGTTTCCCCCTTGGTTATAACAAAAATTTAGAGGAGCTGGATTGCCCTTGCTCTGAAGGAGGGAAACAAAGTTTGTTGCATTATTTTCTCTTCTGTGGCCACTATAAATTGTATACCCGTCAATATCTAATGCCGATTTTCAGAAAATATAACCTAAGGGACTTTAATCTGGCACTGAGATTTTTACAAATGCTATTAACAGACGAGGTTATATACACTGTAAGTTGCTTTATAAAAGCCTGTGTGAGATCAAGGGCAAGTATGGAACATGTGTAATGGCCACTGAATGCACATTGCACTTTAACTTCCTGATATAAATTGTACAGAGAATCAACTATATGTACGTTTGGATCTATATGATTGGATAAACTGAAACTACATTTGTTAATAGATTAATGTCTTCCTATTTTTGTATTATGCACTTTATGCCATATATGTTGTTCACACCCAATTGGTATCTTGCTTTTAATTTTTATACATGTTTTTATGTGTTTTTAATGCTTCATTCTGTATGTACTTTTATGGATGTTTTAAATTCCGAATAAAGATCATTTGAATTGAATTGAATTGAAGGCTTTTTTAAAAGTGGAATGATTTTTCTAAACTAGCTAACCCTGCCGCTCCAAAGAAACCGGGGGATGCAGAATTTTGTAATAAAATAGCTGGCTTTTTTAAAACCAAAGTAGAAACAATTTTTACCTCACTCAATGGTCTAATCAATGATACTCACACTGATTTCAATCTAACAGAATCATGAAGCTTAGGTGCCCCGGCAGAACTACTGGAGCATTTCACCCCGATTGAGAAAGCAGATTTGGTCAAATTGTTGTCTATGCTAAAATCGGGTGGCCCTAGTGATCCGTGTCCTGCTGGAATTGCTAAGCAAATTCCGGAAACGTTTGGAACGGCTCTCACACCCCTGCTTAATGCAGTTTTACAGTCCGCAATTTTTCGCAAAAATTAGAAAAAGGCTCTGTGCTTCCTCTTCTAAAGAAGTAATCTCTTGACCCTAAGGACCCGAATAATTATCGTCCTATCTCTAGGCTTCCACTACCTGCCAAATTACTGGAAAAAGAAATAAATAGCCAAATCAGCAACTTTATCTCTGCCAATAACTCCTTGGACCCATCGCAATATGGGTTTAGAGCTTTTCACAGAACGGAACTGGCTTTAATAAAACCAACCGAGGAAATCAGAGAAGCCGTGGATAGGGGAGGTAATGCCATCTTAATCCTCCTGGACCTATCCGCGGCCTTTGATGCGGTCCACCATAAGGTCCTTCTGAACAGGCTCTCTGATATTGGTGTGAAGGGCTCAGTATGGAAACTGCTACATTCCTTCCTGTCCTACAGAGCTCAGACAGTAGATTTAGATGGCAACACTTAGGAACCCTTCTCATTTCCCTGCGGGGTGCCACAGGGCTCGGCGTTGAGCCCTACACTTTTTAACATCTAAGTGGTACCCCTGGCCAGTGCCATCAAGTCGTTTGGTTTCCAGCTCACCTCCTACGCTGATGACACACAAATTGTGCTATCACTGATGGAGGGTGCGGAAAGGGAGGCGGGGGAGAGGTTCTATAATTGCATGAGCTGTATTTCCACCTGGATGTCGTCCAACTGTTTAAAACTCAGCTAAAATTGAGGTGTTAAAATTTGGCAATAATCCCTGGGTCTGGACCCCAGACTGGTGGCCGGAGGATCTGGGATCGTGCCCTACACTCTCTAGGAAAGCTAAGAATTTGGGAGTCATGGTGGATAACAAACTCACCATGGGGTACCTAGTGAATCGGGTAACTTCAGCAAAAAAATCATGTTCTTCCTATTGGCAGACAACCTAAGGACGGTTGTCACTGCACTCATTATGTCCCATCTGGACTATTGCAACAGCCTCTATCTTAATGTTCAGAAACAACATATGAACAAGTTGCAACTGGTCCAGAACGCGGCAGCGAGAATGCTGACGGGAACCCGTAGGTTTGCTTCGGTCAAAGGAGAACTTAAGAAACTGCATTGCCTCCCAGTTCCACTTAGATCACGCTTCAAGGCACTTTGTGTCATCTTTAAGGCGGTTAATGGGATTGGTCCGGAGTTTCTTAAAACCAGACTTACATGGTATGTTCCTACGTTCCTCCGGATCCAAATTAGTCAAAACCTCCACCTTTAAGAAAACTAATTGGGGAGGCAGAAGTTTTCTCCACTGTGCCTCCAAAGCATGGAATGAACTTCCGTTCCATCTCAGAAATGCGCTAAACCTTTTTTCTTTTCGCAAGGGTTTGAAAACATGATTCTTCTCCCACTAAACAGCTGATGCTCCCCAGGTCACCAGTACTCAGCGACAGGACACCCTAGGGTAGCAGTGCGCTTTACAAGTACAAATAACATAACATAACATAGACAGACAGACACACACGCTCTCTCACTCACACGCATTCTCACACATACCCACCCTCCCTCACATAAGAAACATATAATTAACTTCTAAATGACACTTTCGACTAGGACCATTAGTAAAAAGGTTCATGCAGAATTCAAAAGATCCTACTTGTAAGGATATCTGTGCAGTCATCCCCATGACAGGAAAGAAGAAATGCAAATGAATGAATAAAATGCTTTAGGAGGCTGAGCATTCTTAAATTAAGAAATGAATGAGAGATAAGCCAGGAATAGAGAGAAACAGAAAAAGAAATAAGAAAGAGGACAAAAAAAAGTAAAATCTATCTATATAAATAAAAATGTAACTGTTCGTTGTTCAAAATCTAAAATCTCCGAGAGTACTCCACCGATTGCTTTGAAATATTGACACAACGTTGGATTTGAAAACGTGTGTGTTTTTATATACACAACGTTGGATTCAAATACACGCGTGTCGAATACGTGCGTGTTTTTAATCGAAGGCCCGAACAGACCCTATTGATTTGGTTGATGCGCAACAACTACAAGGGACGCATAGAGACAATAGTCTACATATATTAGGATGGACAGTTGGTGTCAGGATGGCAGACCGTAAAGTGGGTGGAGGAAGGGGGGAGGAGTTGGTTCAGTTTGCAACATAATTTAAAAGAACAGGATGCAACTGCGACCTGCGGTTCTGTTACATGTTATATATTAAGGATGCGTCCAAAAGCTACCATCTGTACTGTTTGTTTCTGTTATATTAACTGATGTGATGTGATTTAAACATGTATCAAATTGATATCGGTAAAAACTTTCACGACACATGGCCAACCTGGGTCTCACATACGTGTGGAGATGGCGACACCCCACGCATAAGGACTACTCCTATTACTCCGGGGCACATAAAGTATTCTCCAGACTGCGGCGTACCACAAGGATCCTCACTCAGTCCCACCCTCTTCAACATATACATGAGCCCCCTCGCGGCCATCGCCCGCCAACACAACCTCAACATCATCTCTTACGCGGATGACACTCAACTGATCCTATCTCTCACCAAGGACCCCAGCACCGCCAAAACTAACCTTCACGAAGGAATGAAAGAAGTCGCCGAATGGATGAAACAAAGCCGACTGAAACTGAATTCAGACAAAACAGAAGTCCTCATCTTAGGTAAATCCCCCTCTGCATGGGACAACTCCTGGTGGCCGGAAGCCCTCGGAAATGCACCCATCCCGACAGACCACGCACGGAACCTTGGCGTCATCCTGGATTCCTCACTATCAATGAACAGACAAGTCAGCGCCGTATCCTCTTCCTGCTTTAACATTCTTCGCATGCTCAGAAAAACATTTCGCTGGATCCCCACCGAAACAAGGAAAACAGTCACCCATGCTCTGGTCACGAGCCGACTGGACTACGGAAACACCCTATACGCAGGTACCACCGCTAAACTCCAGAAGAAACTACAACGAATCCAAAACGCCTCAGCCAGGCTCATATTAGACATCCCACGCAACGAACACATCTCTGGTCACCTTAAAGACCTCCACTGGCTACCCGTCAATAAGAGGATCACTTTCCGACTGCTCACCCACGCACACAAATCACTCTACGACATCGGACCAGATTGCCTCAACTCTCGACTGTCCTTCTACTCCCCCTCCCGCCAACTCCGCTCTTCCAGCCAAGCCCTCGCCACTGTACCTCGCATCAACAAGACCACCATGGGAGGCAGATCCTTCTCTTACCTGGCTGCCAAAACATGGAACTCACTCCCCGCCTACCTTCGCCTAACCCAGAATCACCTAGCGTTCAGAAAGCAGCTTAAAACGTGGATATTTGACAAATAATCCTCCTCCCCTTCCTAAGCGCCTTGAAACCCTCTGGGTATGTAGTGCGCTATATAAATTTCATGACTTGACTTGACTTGACTTGACTATATTTTTGTGGCCAGGCAATATCTCACCACTGGTGACGAGGCGGAGTATAAGGCTCGCAGGATCTCGGACCACTCTCCATTGTATGCTAAGGTGGGGGCAGACAGAGGTAGGACTGGCACACAGGGGCGTATGGCAGCCTGGGATCTCCAGAAGCCAGACCTGATGAGAGGCCTCAGGGCGGACATTAAAGTCTACATAGCAGAGAATGAAGGCTCGGTGGCCTCTGGAGTGACCTTTTGGGAGGCGATGAAAACGGTTCTGAGAGACAGGGCACAGAGTAGGTTGCGGGAGGATCGTAGGAAGCAGCAGGCAGTGTTAGTAGGACTGGAGGCCGAAATATACAACTAGAGAGAGAATATCAGGCACGAGGGAGGACGGTACTCTGCGGCTTTTGCTGGACAAGCAACGGGAGTATAGAGAAATAGCATTGAATGAGGCGCGGACGCAGGCGCTAGCCACCCTACATCGACTCTCTGACGTGGGCGATAAATCAGGCAAGCTCCTGGCATGGCTTAGTAGGAAGGAGAGGGCGGCCAGATGGGTGGAACGGATTAGGCGGACGGATGGCGTCATTGTGAGCACCGAACACGGGATTGCTGATACCTTTGCGTCACACTACGCAGACTTTTATGCTGCGAGAGACCTCGGGACGGTGGGAGACGCACTGCAATATATGGAGGGTGTAGACCTGCCGGCGCTAGCCGCTGAGCCCAGTTCGGCTCTGGAGGCGGATATCTCGTTAGATGGGATCTCCAAGGCCATATTTAAGCTCAAAACAGGGAAAACGCCGGGTCCCAACGGTTTCCCCGCGGAATTTTTTAAACATACAGCAGATTAGTTGACGCGCCATCTGAAGGCCCTCTATACTGAGTCGGATCAGGAGGGACGACTCCCACCCGACCTCGCCATGGCCACCATAGTACCAATCCACAAACAGGGCAAACCCCCTGACGACTGTGCTTCATACCGCCCCATTTCCCTCCTTAATATTGAGGTGAAGATCCTGGCTACAATACTGGCGACGCGCCTGCGGTCGGTAATCCCAGATCTCATTCACGCAGACCAGTCCGGATTCCTGCCAGACAGAGCAACTAAACTAAATTTGAGACGCACGCACAATTGGTTGCAGGAAGTCAGAGACAGAAAAGAACCCCACTGGTTTTTGTCCCTGGACGCAGAAAAAGCGTTCGATGCTGTACACTGGCCATTCCTCTTGGCAGCACTGCAACGGTTCGGCCTTGATTCAAAATTTCGGGGATGGATAGAGTTAATGTATACAGCCCCGACAGCACGTGTTCGCGTCAACGGCAGACTGTCCAGGGAATTTCGGGTGTCCAGAGGCACGAGACAGGGATGCTCATTGTCCCCCTTACTATTCACGCTCACGATCGAGGTCCTGGCCGCCAAGATTAGGCAAAACCCCGAAATACGCGGCTTCTTTGGGGAAACGGGCGGGGAAACGGAGGAAAAAATATCGTTGTACGCGGACGTTGTGCTGCTATACATAACAGAACCGGAGGCTTCGGTCCCGGAGTTATTCAGGGAACTAGAGGGCTTTGGCGCAAGAGCGGGACATACAATAAATTGGAATAAATCCATACACTATGACCCACGGGGAGCGGATACGTGGGGGACCCTACCTGACCAACTGCTTACCACTGCTGAGGGGTTTCAATACCTGGGAGTATATATCACTCTGGACAAGGCGCTCTCGTTCCGCAGAAATATAGAACGAGTCATGACGGAGGCGGTAGAGGACATGAATAGATGGAGACAATTCCCACTCACCCTGTTAGGGAGGGCCGCAATGTACAAAATGATTACCCTCCCCAAGTTCCTCTATGCCCTCCAAAACGAATATTACCCCCTACCGGCTGCCACGCTCCCTAGAGTCCACGCAGACCTGCGCTCTTTTCTGTGGTTGGGGAAACAACCACGCATTGCACTTCAGACGCTCCAGCGGCAACAGTACAGTGGGGGGATTTCCTTGCCTAATCTAGAAGCGTACTACTGGGTGGAGCACCTGACGCCAATCAACGAGTGGATCCATGCCCCGGCCGACCACCCGACATACGCACTAGAACGATAAAAATTGTCACCCCACAGTGTATATCACTATCTGTACGGCGGTAAGACATGAAGGTCGCTTCTACCGGCAACACTGCTCACGCTACAGGCGTGGACAAGAGCGACAAAGCGTATGGGGTGGGATAAGAGACCGACCAGACAGACGCCGTTATGGCAATGCCATTGGCTGCCTGAACTTAAAAAACTGAAAGGTTTCCAACGATGGGACGATATAGGTATTTCACATATCGGCGATGTCGAATACAGGGGGGAACTGAAGTCGTTTGACAGGCTACAAATGGAGTATGGACTACACCGATCGCAACTATTTAAACATACACAATTAGCCCATGCATGGAGAACCCAAAACATCATACCCGCAGATTTGCCAGAATACGCTCCGCTGGAAGGTAGGCTCCTGCAGGAACAGATAACTCACCAGGCGGTCTCGCTCACATACAAGACACTCACTAACAATATGCTGGGGGACCTAACGAAACTTAGAAGAGTATGGGAGGTGGAGGTAGGCGGGATGGAGGACTTGGATTGGGAAATGGTCTTGATGCACCCACGAGAAGTAGCTATTAAGTCACGGTTGCGACTCATTCAGCTGAACGTACTCCACAGGACTTACTTCGACAGAGTGCGTCTCCTGAAAACAGGGAAAATAACGGACCCCCGATGTCTTAGATGCCAACAATACCCAGGTGACTTCTACCACACAATATGGTCATGTGATAACATAAGCATATACTGGACACACATTTTCGCGGAACTGGGGGAGGTCCTAGGAATAGAATTGGAGCGCGACCCGAAACTGGCGTTGCTGGGCATGACCAACGACGTTGATTTACCACGCAACCACCTTATATTTTTGGTCCTGGCGCTAGTGGTGGCCAAGAGGGACATCGCAAAATACTGGGGGGCCGCGGAGACGCCGGACATAGAGGAATGGAGAAGGGGCCTGGATCTCTACATGGCGGGAGAAAGGGTGACGTATAAGGCGAGGGGGTGCCCCAAGAAGTTTCACAGGGTCTGGGTGAAATGGAGACAGTATCATGGTTTGGAGGGAGGGCAGTGAGGTGTGCTGGGTCAGGACATGGGGGGCCCACAATAGGAGTGGGATTGATCCCGTAACTGCAAAGGCACGAGTGGGGAGGTCTGCAACATCATGGCGACACTTTAGAAGCAAAGACTGAAATGGTGCTGTGCGGGTGGGTAGTGTGAGGATGGGGGGAGGTGGTGGAGGGTACAATTGTGGCGGTAGGGAAATTACACCGATGGTTCTGCGGCAAAGGAAATGAAGAGGCAACAAACTTGTTGGGGGTGCGTTGTTCAGTCGCACTGAACATAGTTGAGGGAGGGGGGGGTTATTATATGAAAAATGCAAGGTACCGACTCGACATGGATGATACGCACTGATGATGGCTATGTAATGTCTGATTGACTGACTACAGTTGCGCCGCCCGGCCTCCGGGATGTGGGCTGATGGGCCGTGTCCATAACTATATACTCGGTCAGCACACGATTGCTACTATGGAAAGGCAGCCCACGGGCGGAGACTAAATGTGTATGTACCTGCAACAAAAATAAAGTTTAAAAAAAAAATAATTATATGTTGCGTGTTCTAGAGTCGGCAAACCAGACAATCTCTACATCTGCACAGACAATGGAACAACAAAAAATATTGTATACCCACAAGCATTGTGAAATTAAACATATTAGAAACGTGCGCTTGTCCTTTTCTTTCTTTTCCATTTAACCAGACTGAGCCACAGCAACGCGTGGCCGGGTACAGCTAGTAAAGATGATAAAAACAAGGGAAATAGAAAGTACGAAAGAAAGAAATGAGGCTCTCATATATTATATTCAGTGGTGCTTGTAATACGGCGGCCAGGATATCCGTCACGTTTGTGTCTGACTAACCCTGCCAGCGAACTCTAAATCAGGCTCTTGACACTTTGCAATGTTGCTGCTGTTAACTGTGCACCATTACTTCCGCAGAAGTCATGGGCAAGAGACACCTGGCCGCCTGTAACATACTTTTTATAATTACAAGGGTGTGAGAACACCGCATAAACAACAGGTGCAGATTAAACCGCAGGGTTCCTATAAACCCACACACACACCGTAAGATTACGCTGTACTAAACACACAAGCCTCAATAACAGGTAACTAATACAAAGACTGATGGACATAAGGAAGCAGACCTAGAGATACATGCATAGCACAGACAAGATAAAGGTCTTGATTTATAGTTTGGTGAGCAGGGTACTCCTTCACAAGCGTGGTGGAGTACCCTGTCCAAAAAACGGATGGTCTGCCTGTAAATACATCGTACGACCATTCCTTTTTAGATAAAGCAGTCTGATGTATTTTTCTCTTATTCAGGACCACCAGGGAATACCTGGCAGTCGTGATGAGAATTTGTTTTTAAATGAAACCCACTTCCTGGGAGAAAATTAATCAGGGAGAAAGTTCCAAGGGTGTGAGGGTGATTAGTTATTGGTTTTTAAAAATCAACTCCAGCTTTGAAAGCTTGTTTTTGAAAAACACAAAAGTTGGTCAATTCTTTGGATCCCAAGGGATCCAGAGAATTGTAGATAAACTTCCTATAAATGGTTGAAATTGCTTTTTCGGAGGAGTTTGGCTCAATGGTTAGAGCGGCAGACCCTGATGCAGAGTTCTGGCCCGGGACCAGGGTTCAATTCCCGCCTCGGCGGGTCTTGGGCTCAATTTCCTCAGACCTGACAATTCTCGCCTCGGTGCCTTGTCTAATCATGGGTCCCTCGCTGCAACTCTGGGCAATAGCTTGCTTAACCTCTACACCGGCCCCCACCGGCCCCAACAGCGCTAGGATGCCTGGCTTCACCCTGGGGGTGCCCAGGAGTGGACACTTCACAGGGAAAGCCAGGAAGGGTTCCACAGCGGTATGAGTAATAGCGCCAGGAAACCGCTTGGTGGCAGCGCGCTCTACAAATACCTTGACATTTACATTTACATTTGCAGAGCGTGACCCACCTGCAAATGTCAGAACCGTCTTTAGTCACCTAATATACCTTTGTTGTAGGATCGTGAAGGACACAAGCGCCTGTCTCCTCCACACATCGCCCGGCCGTTCTAAGCTAATCAATCCCTATTTTGTAAAGCCCTGCAATCCTCCCACTGCACTTAAGAGATCACCATCATACAGTGGAGTAATTTCAGTCAGCTTACCTTCTCAGCCTAAACACTTGGTAGCCTCTCTCCACACCCTTACCAAAGTTTGGGTATGAGTAGGTAGGGTGCACTCATACTTTCTTCGATACAGCACCGGGGTGGGGTAACCTCTCTTGCCCATGGCCAATCTATCTACCCAGTAAGCAGGATCCTCACGGTCCGCAAAAACCCAGTTGTTGACTGCCATCAGCTGCGTGTCCCAGTAATGCTTGCGAATGCTCCGGACCGCTGGTCCACCTTGAACTCCCCTCTGCACCTTACTCAGCTTGAAGAGCCACCATCCCACAACAGGAGGCGAAGTTCTCAGTCTACTTTTTAAAAGAAAATGTCTGGTGGGATCTTAAAGGACGTTTTTTTGCACGATGTACAGGAAACCCTGGAGGGTCATCACTTTAAATAGGACCACCCAGCCCAGTACAGAAAGCGGGAGTGCCCGCAAGTGTGGGGCATCCCAGCAAAGCCGGTCTAATTTCAGGAGTATGTTCCTGCCTGTGGCTCTCTTGTAATGAACACGCCTAAATATTTAAAGCCATGTAGTGCCACTTGAACTGTGCACGTAGAGTCCAGCCGCAGGATCCCTGCCACCAGCAGGAATATTAAGGACGTCTTCCAATTGATCCTATATTCTTAATAATCTCCAAATATGTGAAAGATTTGTAGGATTCGTTCACTCGAGAAGGCTGATTACGTATCCTACACCAAAACATCAGCGTAGAGGGAGATTCTCTCATCCCACTCTTGATCAACTGGAATACCCCATATGAGAGGTCCTGGCGAACCTACGTATGTGTGAAGAGCAGAGGAGACAAAGAACATCCCTGTCGGACGGCAAAGACTCGGGAGACTGTATTATTGACGCGCATGCATGCTAGAGGGGCCACATACAAGAGCTTATACAGAAAAGGGGGTGGTGATGAACAGAGTGTCTGAATTGAGCAGACCACTCTTACCCAGTCAAAAGATCAGGGCTTGATCCATCACCGTTATTTATCTCACTGCCCCATCCCGGCTCAGAACCTGGCTATATGCAAATCAGTCTGTCCCTGGCCCAGTGCATCATGGGAACAGGGCAGACTAAACTACCAAGCCAATTATTCACCAGAAAGGAGACAAGCTACCGGAGACCGGTTTCTGGCATTTCAGCCGTCTTCGGCCCGGCTTGCTTGAATCCTGATGGAGCAGTGAGAAAGGGACTCATGTCTGAGTATACCCTGCCACACCTATAGTGGCCAAAAACGATACAGAAAAGGGGGTGGTGATGAACAGAGTGTCTGAATTGAGCAGACCACTCTTACCCAGTCAAAAGATCAGGGCTTGATCCATCACCGTTATTTATCTCACTGCCCCATCCCAGCTCAGAACCTGGCTATATGCAAATCAGTCTGTCCCTGGCCCAGTGCATCATGGGAACAAGGCAGACTAAACTACCAAGCCAATTCTTCACCAGAAAGGAGACAAGCTACCGGGGACCGGTTTCTGGCATTTCAGCTGTCTTCGGCCCGGCTTGCTTGAATCCTGATGGAGCAGTGAGAAAGGGACTCATGTCTGAGTATACCCTGCCACACCTATAGTGGCCAAAAACGATACAGAAAAGGGGGTGGTGATGAACAGAGTGTCTGAATTGAGCAGACCACTCTTACCCTTGCTCATTGCACCATCAGGATTCAAGCAAACCGGGCCGAAGACGGCTGTAATGCCAGAAACCGGTCCCCGGGAGCTTGTTTCCTTCCCAGTGTAAGAATTGGCTTTTGTAGTTTGGTTTGCCCTGTTCCCATCATGCACTGGGACAGGAACAGACTAATTTGCATACAGCCAGGTTCTGAAACTGGGATGGTGCAGTGAGCTAAAAAACGGTGTTGGATCTAGCCCTGATCTCTTGACTGGGTGAGAGCTTTCTGCTTAATTCAGAGACTCTGTCCCTCACCACCCCTTGTTGTAAATATTTTTGTCCACCCTAAGCGTGGAAGGGTATTCTCAGATGTGAGACCCTTGCTCATTGCACCATCAGGATTCAAGCAAACCGGGCCGAAGACGGCTGTAATGCCAGAAACCGGTCCCCGGGAGCTTGTTTCCTTCCCAGTGTAAGAATTGGCTTTTGTAGTTTGGTTTGCCCTGTTCCCATCATGCACTGGGACAGGAACAGACTAATTTGCATACAGCCAGGTTCTGAAACTGGGATGGTGCAGTGAGCTAAAAAACGGTGTTGGATCTAGCCCTGATCTCTTGACTGGGTGAGAGCTTTCTGCTTAATTCAGAGACTCTGTCCCTCACCACCCCTTGTTGTAAATATTTTTGTCCACCCTAAGCGTGGAAGGGTATTCTCAGATGTGAGACCCTTGCTCATTGCACCATCAGGATTCAAGCAAACCGGGCCGAAGACGGCTGTAATGCCAGAAACCGGTCCCCGGGAGCTTGTTTCCTTCCCAGTGTAAGAATTGGCTTTTGTAGTTTGGTTTGCTCTGTTCCCATCATGCACTGGGACAGGAACAGACTAATTTGCATACAGCCAGGTTCTGAAACTGGGATGGTGCAGTGAGCTAAAAAATGGTGTTCGATCTAGCCCTGATCTCTTGACTGGGTGAGAGCTTTCTGCTTAATTCAGAGACTCTGTCCCTCACCACCCCTTGTTGTAAATACATACAAGAGCTTGACAGCAGCACCACTGGTTCAGCAAAGGAATTCCCTGTTGCATGTGGTACTCCATTAAGGTGTCGGAGATTTAAGCGCGTTCCCTCGTGTGGCATAAAGCTACTGTCCGCATGCAGATCTCCAGGGCGTTCGCAAGGACCTTAGTCTCAAAATTAAGCAGGGAGGTAGGTCTATGAGACCCAAACTCAGTTACTGGTTTGTCCTTTTTTGGGATGACCACCACCTCAGACGTTCTTTGGTCCTCTGGGAGACACCCTTATTTTCAGGAAGTCTGAAACCTCTTCTGGAGGCACTCCCTGATTTTATCCTTCGTGCTTTTATTTAACTCTATGGGGAGCTCATTAGGCCCCGTCGCGTGCCCTGTTTGCAAGGTTCCTATTGTCTTATTTATTTAGTCTACTGTCAGGTCTTGGTCTAGTGCGTCTCCGTCCTCATTTGTTGGCATTGGCAGGGTCAGGTCTTTCAGGAAGTCTCTCCCAGTATTTCCGTCCCCTTGTTGTCAGTGTCCTCAAGGATCACTGGCTTGAATTCATCCTATAGCACGCAAGCTGATTCAACAGGCCGCCCGTTCGTCTTAAAATAGAAGTCTGCACCATCTCTCATATGAGCTTTGAACGTCTTGTCTTTTAAATATCATGGATCAACCCTTGAGGGTAGCATGAAGTCCACAACCGGACTATCGAGTTGCACCTCCACCAGCGAATGGTCTGTGATTCCCACTGCTATGTGCGTAGTGGCTCTGAAATCATCTTTATGGACAGTCTGGGTGAAAAGATAGTGCAGGCATGCCAGACTACCATGTGCTGCAGACAGGTGCGTCCGGTTCTGATACCCTCTTGCCCTCTGGGGCATTTAGGAGTATCATGAATATAGTATAGGTGCAGGTCTGTCACTCCAGTCACCCCGATGCTTGTATGCTCTGTCGTAAGCGTCTTACCCTTTCACAGGATGTCAGTCTTGTCTGGGTCTCTTTCCTGTTTCCCGACACTTGAATGGCACGCCCGAAGACTCGAGAGGGCAGTGACCCACCAGCAGGCTTTTGTGGAGTGCTTTTGTCCTGGATGTAGGATTGCATTCAGTAGGGCACCCACTCTGTCTTTTCTTTGCAGTTGCCTGAAGATCAGCAGTTCCAAGGTAGCAGTCACACCTGGCCTGTCGGTAAGTGCAGCCCCTCTGGAGGCCCGACCATCAGCAATTGAGCCCACACTGTGGCCGCTTGGACCACAGGCGTAAGCTCAGACATGGTGTTCGACACTGGAGTATTTGTAGTTCCTCATGGGCCTCTGACACAGAGTATTCCAAAATCCAGCAGCTAAAAGCCCAACACAGGCTCTACAGGAAGTGAATAGATTCAGACCCTGTTGTGTTAGGAATTTGACAAGTGAAACCTTGAACGGGCCTGTTGGCAGCACATAATCGTCCTACTGGGCCTCAACAATCATGTTGTCGTAGACTTTTATTTTCTGCCTTGAACTGTTGGGAAAGTCTTGGCGGGGGAGGAGGGGGTCCCTCAAACTAGCTGGTCCTGCTGGATGGCGTTCCGGCCCGCCCTACAGATAACGGGGATGTGTCGGACCTTGCTTTTTCCAGGACAGCCTTGTCCCCCTGCTGGATAGTCAAACTCCCTTCCCTTTCTCACCAGACAGGCAAGCTTCTAGGCAGACTTCTAGGCTCTTCAGGACAGGTACCCAGCTTCTCCATTAAGTAATTCAGCCTGCAGGTGATGTCCCCTCAACTTAGATAAACTGTCAGGCTGACACCATCCCTGGTGTCACAGCAGGCACCTGAGTACTTTGTAGAGCACATTATTCCTTGGTAACAGAGGACTTTGAACTAGGGTATAAAAGAGGGATAGATGGTCCCACTCGTATACACAACTGTCAGGCAGGAGATGCGGTTTACCCTGTCGCACTCTCACATTGCATTTATTCTACGCACACCAACACCCTAAACACACACTTGATGTTAGTGCAAAGTCTGGG
Organism: Lissotriton vulgaris; assembly: GCF_964263255.1. Taxonomy (NCBI): domain Eukaryota; kingdom Metazoa; phylum Chordata; class Amphibia; order Caudata; family Salamandridae; genus Lissotriton; species Lissotriton vulgaris. The sequence continues at coordinate 111,730 of NW_028250388.1, forward strand.
CACAGGCATAGAAATGGAGCATTACATAAGTGTGTCAGCAGGACCCCACTCCACTGACCATGATGCAAAGATATCATAAGGCTATTGATCCTTACAACAGGGTGCATTGCCACCACCGCTCTAGCTGGTAAACCCTTGACAGTCCTCTGCCTTAAATGAGGGCACACTTGGTGTGGCCCTCCAGGTCACAGGACCCGTCCAATACCTCTCATAGTCCCTTGTTAGAAGTTGCACAGTACTGGAGTGGCAGAAAAATCTCATGTAATTGTTTTGTGGTAGATTTATCCCAGTAAAGTGCAGTTACAAGTTAGACACCATGGACTGGGGAGTTGCCACGAGGAACAGATTCTTCTGCCTGTCAAACCAAATTTCATAGTGTTTTTCTTTTATTTACCACTTGATTTAAGCAGGTGGTAGATATATGCATGTGGTTGGTTGGGGGGAGATGGGTGAAGCAGGGGAGGGAAGAGGAAAGCATTTTCTAACAGAGGCAAGAATTGTGTGTTTCCCCCAGTTAGTAAAAAAACAGCATAAGTCTTGGCTGCTTCTGCTGCACCCAGAGTCTGGTGCGTCATTTCAGTAAAAAATTTCTGTCTGGAAAAAAAGGGTGTCCTATTTTTTCTGCACCCGGTACATTCAGGTGCAGAAAAACCTACAACTGATAATCAGGTGGAATAAAATGAACACATGAAAGTACGCCTTAATTTCATTGCCCTTGATTCATACTAAGGACCATAGTTGAGGGATAGGTCTAGGCATAGTCCTCGCAATACACAATAGATTTGCGTGCGGCAGAGGACAGAACTCAAAAGTCAGGATATCAGATACAAGTAGGTGGTAACTCAGGGCAGAGGCAAATGCCTGTTGTCCGTGGAGGAGAAATTTCCATCCCAGAAATCTAGATTAAAAATTAATTAATAGTATTCTTTTTTAAATATCTGTTTGGTGCCAGTCCATATGACTTTAATGTCTGCCTTTGGGATTCAATGTTACAAGTCCATAGGGTACGTGTATCCTTTGTGAGCTTAATACATTCTACAAATCCTCACACATCCAAGTACTCTCAGGCTACCATACTATACTCTGCTCTGTCTGAAGAACAGCTCAACATTTTCAAAATTCTGCAATTCTGCATTGATATGGCTTGTAAATTATTTTTGGGAAAATCTACATGTATTAACTATTTAATTTTAATACTATAGGTGATTGAAATTACGCATGAAGAAAGCAAGATTTAGCACCGGGCAACTGAATGTTAGTGCCATAAGAAGGATTATTCTGAAAAACTGAAGGACATCCAGCATTCTAAGTTTAAACAATTTCCAAAACCTAGGTGTGGCGAGGAAGTGGGAGCTGAGGAAAGTACTATACCTGTAAGTGAAGTCTCTAATTTTGCATTTCATTAACCCAGAGCAAAGTCATATCTGTGAACACAGCATCAGAAATAATGCCAGAAAGACCAATCACAGCATCCTCATCTGAAATATTATCAGAAAGACAGATTGCCGCAGCATGACAGACTAACGTTCATCTAAAGCATCATCTAATTCCAGAGGGGAAGCAGACACTGCATAAAAGAAAGTTATAACAAAAGGTTTCTTCTGCAGACCATCAAAGAAAAGACGCTGAAAGAAGACTCCAAAACTGACAAGCAAACAATCAAAAGATTGGAAAATCACATTTGTTCAACAACCGTTTTTAACCAGTTACGCAAGTTTGAGACTATCTGCCTCTGGATAGAACACCACGACCCACTCTGCTCACTCTGGCGAAAACCTTAAAAATCCACCACTTTATTGTTTTCATGACCATCTCAGAATGTTTCCTTTTTAATGTATTCTGTTCTGTAATTCTATGTAAATCGCCTCGACATTATCTGCTGTGCAGGAGTGATGTGTAAAAACTGATTAAATGAGCACCGTTGCGCTATAGCTAATGTAAATAAATCCTCGTCTTCAGAACTACACCTTACACCAAACATAAAAAGGGTAAAAGGAACTGATGTTCTGTGACTGGTGATCCACAATAGTACTGTGCATGTTCTAATGTTCTCGGTTACTTCCATTAAATCAGTGCAAAAAGGTACTTCTCAGTTTAATAATTAAATATCAGACTAACACCTTATTACTGTATTGCTAAGAACCTATACAAATAGATTTGAGAAAAACTTCAGTCACAAAATAAGTTGCTGCCGGAGAGGCTATAACCAAAAGACTATTATCTGCTAGAAACATTTCGACAGGTGTTACAGGGCTGCTTCCAGACATATTTTGCTCAATTCAAGTGTAAAACACACAATTTCTTTTAGAGATAAATACTGAACATTATCTAAACAAGCCCGACTCTAAAATCGGGTTCACTCTTACCGTGGCATATAAGGAAGAGAAAATTAAATGTAACTCAATGAATACACCTTATAAAAACACGGGCTGTGAGAACAAATTCAGTGTTCAAACCCACCTCAATCAAAGCAAAATAACCCAAGTTGGGGAAAAAAGTTACCTGTGCCAAGAAAGATTCAGCCATAAATCTCATCTCACTGAATTTGAGAGAATGCACACTGGGAAAAACCTGTCTCAGTGCAAAGTATGCCAAAAAAGTTTCAAGCGTAAATCTTATCTCACTGAGCATATGAGAATCCACACGGGGGGAAAAAACTCTCCGTGCAAAGTATGCCAAAAAAGTTTCAGGCGTAAATCTTATCTCGCTGAGCATATGAGAATCCACACTGGGGAAAAACCTCATCAGTGCTCTGAATGCCAGAAAAGGTTTTGTAACAAACCAAGTCTTTCTCGACATGTATTAACCCACTCTGTGGAAAACCCTTACCAGTGCTTTGAATGCCAAAAAAGTTTCAGTCGTAAATCTTATTTCACTGACCATATGAGAATCCACTCTGGGGAAAAACCTTATCAGTGCTCTGAATGCCAGAAAAGGTTTTGTAACAAACAAAATCTTTCTCGACATGTATTAACCCACTCTGTGGAAAAACCTTACCAGTGCTCGGAATGCCAGAAATATTTTAGTAACAAAAGAGGACTTACTATACATACAAGGACCCACACTGGGGAAAAACCTTATCAGTGCACGGATTGCCAGAAATGTTTCATTGACAAAAGCAGTCTCACTCGGCATAGAAGAACCCACACTGGGTATAAACCTTATCAGTGCACGGATTGCCAGAAATGTTTTATTGACAAAAACAATCTCACTCATCATAGAAAAACCCACAATGGAGAAAAACCTTTTCAGTGCTCTGAATGCCAGAAATGTTTTATTTACAAAAGCAGACTCACTGAACATACAAGAATCCACTCTGGGGAAAAGCCTTATCAGTGCTCTGAATGCCCAAAGCATTTCAAATTTAAATCAGTTCTAACTGCACATGTGAGAATCCACACTGGGGAAAAACCTTATCAGTGCTCTGAATGCCAAGAAAGGTTTTGTCACAAACAAAGTCTTTCTCGACATGCAATAACCCATTCTGTGGAACACCCTTATCAGTGCTCTGAATGCCAGAAATGTTTCAGTGTAAAAAGTAGTCTCACACAGCACATAAGAACCCACACTGGGGAAAAACCTTATCAGTGCTCTGAATGCCAGGAATGTTTCAATGAAAAAAGGCATCTCACGCTGCATATAAAAAACCACACTGGGGAAAACCCTTATCAGTGCTCTGAATGCCAGAAATGTTTCCGTGACAAAAGAAGACTTTCTCGACATACAATATCCCACACTGGGGAAAAACCTTATTCATGCTCTGAATGTCAGAAATGTTTCATAAACAAACTCAGTCTCACTCAGCATATAAGAACCCACACTGGGGAAAAACCTTATCAGTGCTCTGAATGCCCAAAAGATTTCAAACTTAAATCACTTCTAAATGCACATGTGAGATTCCACACTGGGGAAAAACCTTATCAGTGCTCTGAATGCCCAAAAGATTTCAAAGTTAAATCACTTCTAATGGCACATGTGCGATTCCACACTGGGGAAAAACCTTATCAGTGCTCTGAATGCCAGAAATGTTTCTCTGAGAAAAGAAGACTCATTAAACATACAAGGACCCACACTGGGGAAAAACCTTATAAGTGCTTTGAATGCGACAAATGTTTCAGTGAAAAATGCTATCTCACTCAGCATATAAGAACCCACACTGGAGAAAAACCTTATCAGTGCTCTGAATGCCACAAATGTTTCAGTGAAAAAATCAGTCTCAATCACCATATAAGAACCCACACTGGGGAAAAACCTTTTAGGTGCTCTGAATGCCAGATATGTTTCAGTCAAAAAAGACGTCTCATTCAGCATGTAAGAACCCACACTGGGGAAAAACCTTATAGGTGCTCGGAATGCCAGAAATGTTTCAGTGAAAAAAGACGTCTCATTCAGCATATAAGAACACACACTGGGGAAAAACCTTATCAGTGCTCCGAATGCCAAAAATGTTTCAGCCAAAAATATTATCTCACTGCACATGTGAGAATCCACACTGGGGAAAAACATTATCAGTGTTCTAAATGTCAGAAAAGATTCAGAGGTAGAGATGGTTACATGCACCATAAGAAAACTCACCATCAAAAATAATTTAGTGCTCCAAATGCCAGAAAAGCATCAATTTTAAATGCAATCTCACACTACATGAGCAGACGCACACAGGGAAAAACATTACCAACGCTGTGAATGCCAGAAATTCCTATTTGATAGGCACAGCCTCGCTAACCATAAGCGACTCCATACTGATGAAAAACCTTATGAGTGCTCTGAATGACAGAAAAGCTGCAGAGAAAAACGCTATCTTACCATGAGAAACTCCACACTGGAGAAAATCCTTATGCCATAAAAGCTTGTATCCGAAAGACAGTGTTATGCTTCATGAGAGATCCCACACTGGGGAAAAGCCTTATGAGTGCTCGAAATGCAAGCAAAGTTTTGTTTACAAATTACTTCTCACTTGTCATGAGCGAACTCACACGGGAGAAAAAAGCCTTATGTGTGTTCTGAATGTCAGATAAGGTTTAATCATGAATACAATGTCACTTGACATGAGAGAATTCACACTGGACTAAAGCCTTCTACAGGAGGGGAAAGCCGGAAACGTTATACTCAGAAAGGAAATCTCACTAAACATGAGAAATGCATCCAAACCAGGCGAAAAGTAAGGCATATCTTGAGTTGCAGAAAAGCTTTTAACAACCTGACTACATGAGATAGCACATATTGTGGTTTAATCAAGCAACTCTTGCAGGATAACTTAGGCTGCCAGCATGCAACCTCCAAAGATATTTCAGGCCTCGAAAATGTTTTAATTGCAACAAAATCCACAATTTGAGTATCTGAAAGTTTAAAAAATCTCAAGGTATTTATTTTACAAAGAGAAGTGTTAGTACTTGCAAAAATTAACTAATTACCAAAAAATTCACAATATAAATGTCTTAAATTTTCTCCACCCAAAAGGTTTCTACTCACCCTTGTTTCTTAACATATGACTGAAATCTAGATTTTCATGATAAGATTAAGCCTAGGTGGTGGTCCTCAATGAAGAACTCTGCGAAGTGTCAAAAAACTGCGCCGCACTATGCGGAGTTCTACGAGCAGCGGAGTGCGTTAGAGTCATGCCGTTCGTGGTGATTTTAATCTCCGATTGTTTGTCCCGCCCTGTAAAATTTATCGTGAATGGCACCATGTGTAGCGCAAGAGGGTGCAGCTGCTTCTACTTGAGCGGAAGCTTTGTCAATGCCAAGGAAAGTTTCTCAACGCGAGTGGTTGTGACCTGCGGCGACCACTTGCATTGAGAAATCCGACGACGAATCTCGCCAGGAAGATGCTTTTGCTCACCAACTAGACCTTGGCAATCGCGAGCAAGGAAAAATCTCATCAGGAGGTGGATTTTCCTTACTCCAGTACATGACGTTGAAGAGCGCGGTGTGGAAAAAAACCTTGCTACGCTTCACGGTACGGATTATTTAGGAACTCCGCAAGCTCCGCGGAGTATGGAAATCTCTGCGAGCGGAGTTCACCACCCGGAATTAGATAAAATACAACTGCAGGAAAACATAACAAACCAGTTACTTGCCGTCGGTAACGCTCTTTCTGGTGGATACTCCTTTACCTGCAGATTCCTCACCTTATGAATATTTCCCACACGCCAGACTGAATCCTCAAACTTTAAAGCAGTCCTGCTGCACGCAGGAGGTATCATGCAGCTCAGTGTTGACGTCATTGTGCTCCAGAAGTGACAAGCGTAGACGCATAAAAGCACTTCCCAGAGCACTGTGAACAACTATAGAGGTCTATGAGTTCATTATCTCACAGGTCTGTATCACATATGCAGGCCCTGGGCAGATATTAATACACCTTTTTTTATCATGATTAGAATTCAGATGAGGCCTTTTCATTTCCCAAAATTCTAATTGTATTCTCAGCAGCAAGTGTATATATAAATTGTTCAGTGATGACTGCGCAGTGCTCAAGATGAAAGTGATATGATGATAAAACAGTCCGATCCACATTTTGTACACAAAAGCAGGGCTGTAAATTACCATTGTACAATACAAGTTAAGCAAAGGCGATTCTCAGAAGACATAATCCCTGTATAGTCAATGTTTCGACCGTTCCAGTTAATTACCATGGTCTCATCAGGATGGTAGATCGCCGTCTCTCCCATATGCTTCTCAACTATATTCAATACAACAGAGTAAGGATTCTTCTGTATCTTCGGGCAGCGTACCTGGGAGGAAGTCAAATTCAACTAAGCAGTTCCAGCGCCCGTTCGTCAGGCCAAACAACTGCAGCCAGTGAATCCTCGGCTCGCTGTCAAACACGTTTGTGTGACATTTCCTGATGAGACCATCGTCATTGACAGTCTTGTCTGTGAGAAGCTGCACCAGCCCTCATATGATGGTGGGCCAGAAGACAAGTGAAATTCTCCCTACTCCAACAGCTTGATGTGGAGTTGGAGCTCTGTCGGTGACGAGGGTTCCCTAATCTCTGTCTCCCATATGACCTTCCCAACCCAGAAGTGATACATCCGTCACCACTGTTAAGTCTGGGTGGAATAGAGAGAGGGGTCTGCCACTGGCATAATCTAATTCCCTGGAGAAAATGTTGGATACTGCCTACAATAGGGTGAGTCAGTGTCTGGAAGGACACCAAGAGGTTTTGCAGCTGCACCAGTTGTAGCAGCAGGTCACTCAGTGGCATGATGTCTTGGACGTTGCCTTTGTGTGCCATGGCCATGAAAGAACTGGGAGACCTGTTGGGTTTGTAGCAGGGTCTGTCGCTGGCAGAGTTGAAAAACCCTACTGTAGCCAAAAGGGGATGAGATTTGTGATGAAATTGCGTGGCGGAGGCAGACAGACCCAAGGAATCTGTCTGGGGCCTAGTCCACTTTCTTGCTTAAAAGGCGAGCGCCATCAAATAGCTTGTCCATTAACGATGCTTGGGTATCTTTAGAGAAGCATATAGACCTAATCCAGGCAATGCATCGAAGTTCCACACTCATGTCAATCGCCTGACCAAAGCAATTGGCTGTGTCCAAGTCACAACATAGTACAAACTTTGCTGCAACACATCTATCCAGACAGTGTAGCCATGTATTCTTTTGAGGGTAGGTGGCAGTGTGGGGGAGTAGCTTTAGGACAAGCAGAAAGGGCCAGTGTTTTGTGGGAACAGATGACGGTGCTTTGGGGATAGGAGCTATGGTTTTCAAGGTTATTGTGGTGGAGTTGGTGGCAGTGCTGTGGGGTAGGGTGGAATGGAAAAGGACTTGGTTATTCTAACTCCATTTTATTCTTATGTAGAGTCTTGGAGGGTAGATTCGGCTCGTTCTAGAGCTCTTGAGCTGTCTGGTAACTACAATTTTTGCAGAGTGAATCTTTCTGGATTCACTATGCTGTGCATTATTCCGCGGTCTAGTGGTTGGGTCCGGAATCGTAGTCTTTTCTTTCTTTTTTTTTTTGTAGCCCAGGTGGGCGCTGACGTCCCACCTTCTGGTGTTACTTCCTGTGACGTCGGCCTGCTTCCTGCGGAAGCTCCCACCTTTGGGCGCCATCTTCAGATTCTATTTTCCGCCGTTGGGTCTGGATCGTCTCTTAGGAGATCCAGAATTTTTGGAGGAAAGAAGGCGCAGAAAAGGCGAATTTTCAACAGAAAATTTTGGAGAAGTCAACAAGGGACTAGACCACCAAGCCGGGACGATGAAGGAGAACTTCGACGTCCAACGGAGAATGCGCACACAGGGGGCCCCCTGAGCACAGGAATGGACAAGACACCCTTTAAATTCTGCCATAACTGCTACCACAAATACGCACAGAAGGAGCAGCACCTGGTTTATAACCTTGCCTGCCTGTCGACAATGAGAGCAAGGACTGCAACGCCTGCTCCGCCTTCTCACCGAAGACTCTCCGGGTTAGAGAGAGACAGAGAAGGGCCAACTACAACATGCAAGGCAAGGGCAAACCGCCGTCGCTTCGGGACCTGGGACTCTCCAGCAATAAGGAGGATAACGTCACCGGTGAAGCCAATGACTACACGGTCGGTGAGTCCAATAAGAACACTTCTAAAGAGGTAGGAGAGTCATTGACCCCCAAACCCCTGACAGACCCTTGAAGGTCTGAGTCAGACTCTCAAAAAACAGAGTCTTAAGTCCTCAAAGGGAGCACTGGCGCCGAAAATCTCGACGGCTGCAGCTGCATCCAAGGACAAACAGCCCAGCGGATCCTTCGAAAAGGACTCCCAGGTGGCGAAGACCGGCGAAATGCCAAGGTCATCGAAGCAAGTCCCCGAAAAGGACCGCTCGACGTCGAGAGAGAATGACCCGAAGACCGGGTCGACGCCGACGCTGATGGCGGCGAGGAAAAGATCAGCCGAAACGGTCGACGCCGAACAGGCCGCCAAGCTCCAGGGGAGGAAGAGACGGCTCGAGGCCGAAATGGATAGCACCTGCAAAGGAAAAAAGAGTTTGACAAAAAAATGAAGAGGTTCACGGTTTTGTCGAAGCCGTAGACGCCGATCGTCAAAATAGAAGAAAAAGAGGAGTTTGACGCCGAAGGGCCTCCAAAAACTCCCAAGCCCCAGGAACACCTAGAGGAGGAGGCCCTATACTACGAGGAGGAGCTGGACGATGACCAGCGGACAACCCTCGGCTCGGCATCCTCGGGGACACAGGACCTGGAATGGCAGGACCTCGCAACTGAAAGGCCACAAGAGGCCGTGGACATGTGCCCTTCGAGGCCTTCGCCGCCAGATGACATTGGAGCCTATAATATGGTCATCAGGAACGCGGCAACAGGTTTTGGAGTCAGATTAGAGGAGGAAAAGCCAAAGGCAGACTTCCTCTTGGAGACCCTGCTCCCCACTCAGACCAGAAGCTAGTTCCTCCCTTATGCTTCAGAGTGTCGTGGACCAAAGGAGGGAGGCTTTCAAAGACCCAGTAACATGCAGGTCCGTCACGCCAAGGACGGAGAAGAAGTACAACCACTCCTCCAAAGAACCCCGTACATCCAAGGATCCGTCACAGTAGACTCCATTATTGCGGCAACTACTAGAAAAAGGGCAACTGTGCTGACAACATCAGGCCCACCACCAGACAAAGAAAGCAGGAGGATCGACCTAACCGGGAGGAAGATAGAAAGAAATGCCGGAAACTGGGGAAGATATGGCTCCACGAACACACACCGGACAACCATGCAGCTCACAAGCACGCCACCCGCAGACATCACCACCTCTACAGATTAGCCAAGAGATCCTCCTTCAAAGACCGCTTGGATAACAACGCATACGACAGCAAGGAGCTCTTCAGCATCGTAAAGGAACTCTCCAACCCCAGTGCCAACGACATCCCGCCCTCACAAGAACTGTTCGACTCACTAGCCATCTTCTTCCACAGCAAGATCGCTGACATCCACGACAGCTTCAACACCACGACCACCCCGACTACGCCAGACTCCACCTCCCCTGTAAACACTTCCAGCGCCAACCGCCTGATCTCCTGGTCCAACGTCAATGACGACGAGACACGCAAGGTCATGAACTCCATCCACTCAGGACCTCCGTCAGACCCGTGCCCACACCACGTATTCAACAAAGCAGACGCAGCCATCGCACCCCAACTACGGAAGGTCATCAACATCTCATTTGAAACAGCGACATTCCCGGAAAGCTGGAAGCATGCCGAAATCAACGCCCTCCTCAAGAAGCCCAAGGCGGACCTCAAGGACCTCAAGAACTTCCGGCCCATCTCCCTGCTCCTGTTCCCGGCAAAGGTCATTGAGAAAATCGTCAACATGCAATTGGCCCGCCACCTGGAAGACAACAACATCTTGGACCCGTCCCAGTCCGGATTCAGACGAAACCACAGCACCGAGACAGCCCTCATCGCCGCCACAGACGACATCCGGCGCCAACTAGACAACGGGGAAACATCAGCCCTTATCCTCCTGGACCTGTCAGCCGCCTTCAACACGGTCTGCCATCGCACTCTAAAGACACGCCTCCTAGAAGCCGGAATCCAAGAGAAGGCCCTTGACTGGACCACGTCCTTCCTCTCCGGCAGAACCCAGAGCATCCGCCTCCCACCCTTCTGATCCGAAGCCACCGACATCATCTGCGGCGTCCCCCAGGGCTCATCTCTCAGCCCAACGCTGTTCAACGTCTACATGGCCCCCCTCACAAGTGGCCCGCCAACACAACCTCAACATCATCTCCTATACCGACGACACCTAGCTCATCCTCTCTCTCACCAAGGACCTACACACCGCCAAAACCAACCTCCATGAGGGAATGAAGGCCGTCGCCGACTGGATGAAGAGCAGCCGTCTGAAGCTGAACTCGGACAAGACGGAGGTCCTCATCCTCAGACCCACCCCCTCAGCCTGGGATGACTCCTGGTGGGCGACCACACTGAGAACAGCACCAACACCCACTGACCATGCACGCAACCTAGGATTCATCCTTGACTCCTCCCTCTCCATGTCTAAGCAGGTCAACGCTGTCTCCTCCTCCTGCTTCAGCACCCTCCGCATGCTCCGCAGAATCTACAAGTGGATCCCTACCGAAACAAGAAGAACGGGGACACAGGCCCTCGTCAGAACAAGACTGGCCTACGGCAACACACTCTATGCAGGAATCCCAGCCAAACACCTACGTCGACTACAACGTCAGAAAAATAGCATGAAACCAGGAAAAAGTGGGGGTAGCCATGAAAGCAGATCCTACTTTCCCACACCCCATCCACTCTCCCCACTCCTCTAGTGAGTAGCATGTGTAGTGTGTTGGCCTCTGCTCGTGCACAGTGCAGGAGAGTATGCAGCCGCCTCTTAGTGTCCGGCACAGAGGCCGCATTCCAAGACGTTGCTATTCGTCACTTGAAAAGTATGTATGCAAGGTCTAGGGACCTGTGTAAGTGTTAGCTCCCTCTTTGCTTTAGGGTGAAGGCCTAGCAGGCAGGATTCAGGGGTAGTTGACAGTATATGTTCTGCAAGTTCAGCTGTGGTGGCTGTAACCTCGAGCCATGACACCTGTTGTGGTGGGCACTCCCACACCATATGTTAGAAGCTGGCATCAGCCAGTTTACATCGCGGGCACTCTGGTGTTGTTGCGTGTTTATCTAGGTTCCTGATCGATACTGTGACCTTATGCCCCTATTCGGCTATAAATCCATTTATTCCCTATATTGGCATAACCGTTCAAGTGCGATTTTCAGAAAGTCATCTCTGGCCTCACACGAACAGAGCCACATTCCATCATAGTTCTCTGCCACTTCCTTTGCAACCAATTAGTGCAATGACAGAGCAGAAGTCACTATCTGATATTCCTAGATTAACACTCCGAGTTCTTCAACAAGATAAAAACTCAGCAAACCTGGAAATCCCCGCTTGCTGTGTTTTGATTAGTAATGGAACTCTAATGAGCAACTGATAGCTATCACTTCCTAGTGACATCTTTAATTGACGTCTTATGTCCAGCAAACTTGCGTCAAACCCGGCACCTGTCAGGTATAAATATTACCAACGTTGCCTTAAGCAATGTGAGCTGTGAGCTGTCGTGCTGTTGTAAGCTGCCGTGCACTTTGTTGTGCATCCCATTGCTGCTGCAGGCAGTACGCTGCTGCTGTTGTCCCTTGGTGGTGAAGATACTGATACCATTATCGCTGCTAAAGCGCGAACGATGGTGCAGTACGCTTAGGAGCTGAACAGCCGTCCCTCTGCGAAAGAAGCCCAGCAGATTCCAGCTGCCGCGGACGCTGTCCCCCGCCTCCTCCTCCCGACGCGTTGTCAAAACATTGCACCAGAAAGCAGATATTTGACCGCTTTCTCTGCATTTGGGTCGCAGAAAAAATTCTGTCGACTCCCACAGGGGCTCAAGAACAGCCCAGGACTATTCTCAGCTAGGGTAACAGAGTTACTACAAATATATGATGATGAAGCATTATCTTACGTAGATGATATTTATCTCACAGACGACGACTTGGATACTCACTTGAAAAGAGTGAACACCATTATACTTTGGTTCGCAGCAGAGGGTTACAAATTCAACTTTAAAAAGTCTCGAATTGCCCATCTGACGGTACTGTTTTTAGGGTACGAATTATCAAGTGAAGGGAAAAGCCTAGCGGACAACTTCTTAGAGAAGTGCGCTGTAAGCTCCAAAAACGCTGAAGAATTTACAATCCATACTAGGTTTTCTGAATTTCGGGAGAACTTACATTCTAAATTACGCAGAAAGGGTTAAACCTCTCTACGAACTAATTAAACCTGATTTTAAACAAATCAATTGGACTCAAAAACACACAGAAATTTTGAGATCGCTGCAAACAGACATGTTAGCAAAAACAAAATTAGATACACGTGACAACACGATCGATCTTGTAATCCGAGTCATCCCAGGAAGATGCGGATTCACATACCTAACCTCTAATGAGGGAGAAAAGGTACCAATTTCAATTAAATCTCACTTGTACACACAAGCAGAAAAAGCATTCAGTCCCACAGAAAGAACTGTGAAAGCAGTGCAAATCGCATTAGCAAATGAACGAGAACTAGCACACGGCAAACGGATTAATATCCTTACAGCGGAATCCGCCTTCGAGGCGCTATTCAGCCCAGTAAACCTGCCTACAGTGTCACTGGATCCAAAATGGATACAGTGCATAGATTCTCTAGGAGCGGAAGATGTGAAATACTATTTCGCCCCGCAATTCGAAGAACTGAATGATTTAGAATATGAAGAAGAATATCCTCTGCCAATCGAAATTCTGCCTCTCCCACAGTACGCCTGTATAATCTATACAGATAGTTTTGTACAGCATTTCAACGTAGAGAGAAAATCCTACAATGCAGCATGTGCGATTATTAAAGGTCGTTGGCTGTGCGGTAAATTCAGACCGAAAGTAACAAAAACTGAATCTGTAAGAAACTGTTCGGTTCAGAGAACTGAAATCAGATCTTTAAAGATGGCGCTCGAAAATGCAGAACGTGAATTCCCGACACTTATCGTGTGCGATTCTCATTTTTGCGTCAACTCTTACAACAATAAACTGCAGAGCTGGATTGAAAACGACTACAAAGATGACACAGGTGCCACAATAAAGCATAAATTGCTCTGGAAACAGGTAGCTCTTTTACACAAAGAACTACAAAAGACTCTCGTGATTCACGCACAGAGTCTTCAACGTGATGGCGTTCACGTTGCAGGGAATTCATTGGCTAATACAGCCAAAGCGGAAGCAACTAACCCGGCTTCCGTAGCCACAAAAAAGCGTACAGATAAATACATAGACGGGGAAACCATGCTGGCAGTAAAAACGACCGTAAAAGGCGGCTGTGCAGCACTGCCCGTGAACTATCCACTCAATTATGCATACGTAATCGATGCAAACTCCGTTCCTTTTGCTCGAATCCCTGGAGTGGGGGACAGAGTAATTCCAAACACGAACAGGAGAATATTTTTAATAGCAGACGCACATATGGGTTTGGGTCTTAGGCACAGAGAGATCAAGGAATCACTGACTGAATTACAATCAGTATTCTGGTGGCCGGGGATGAGTGTAGAACACCAAATATATGCAAACAACTGTGAAAACTGTAATAGGGATCGCAGTAGCGAACCTTGCTACCGGCTACCAGTCAGAAAGAGTGTAACACTGCCTACACCCCATCCTGCGTCCTATTAATAGTTAAGGCTAAAAACATTTAAAAAATGAGGCCTCCAGCGCTCGGCTGACGCTAGAACGGTTATAAAAGATTTGCGAGTCTTTATTGGCATATACGCAATTACCACGTTCCATTCTGATCAGGGTCCTGCTTTCAGCTCTCGAGCTTATAAGGAGGCCATGGCCAGCATGGGAATTGGGTTGCGGTATTCTTGTCCGTCATACCCCGGAAGGGAACAGTGTGGTAGAAAGAAAAAACCCTGACATAAAGCAATCTATAACAGCGAAGGTATTAGGTTCAGGCGCTGGGTGGGTCAAACATTTAATAAGTGTCCAGACTAGTCTTAACAACATGCCAAGAAATTCTCTAAAAGGTTTCAGCCCATACGAACTATTGTTCGGAATTAGAATGCGTATTCAGGATCTCGATAGTCAGATGTCAGTGGTACAAGAAGAAAAAACGCACTTTGATGTAAAGGATCGTTTGGCTGTTTTACAGGAACTGAATGAAACAAGAAAATCCTTAAGCAACATAAAGTTAAAGCAACAGCCAACTACCACTGACGAGGCACCACCAGCAACAGCCCCAGCAAGGCCTGTCTGGATTCCAAAGATTGGGGATCTAGTCAGAGAAAAGATCGCGGTTAAGAAGGAATTTGGGCCTTCTTACAGAAAAGCAGGACCTGTCTTGGCAGTCACCGGAACAAGATCAGTTGTGCTACCGCCCCTTGCTGGTAAAAAGGAGAACAGAGTCGTGTCCAATCCAAGAGGTTCAAACTGAAAGACTAATCACATTCGATCAGCCTGCAGTGCACAATGAAGGACTATGCAATAATGCCATGGAACTCGTGCCTCTTGAGACACAGATTGAAACAGTTCGTCAAGAAACAACACCAGTCTACAATGATGTGGCATCAGAAAGTGCTACCGAAAGACAGATTGAAAGAACAATCCCAACAATTGACAGAACTGCCTCTGGTTATTTCATCAACTTCGACAACTTCTCTGAAGATCAAAACGACCCCGAAGTGATGCCAGAAACAAAAAAGTATTCTAAAGAAAATACTACAGGACTCCTTCAACAAATCAAAGAATTATATCTGGATTCACCGTTGATTGAGCATTGGATTATCTCAGGGGTATTCATACTCCTACTATGCCTAATTTTAGTTTTAATTTTAGGGAAGTTTATTACAAATGAATGGACACAGCAAGTCATAACATCAACCTAGTCCTGAAACCACACAGATCATCCCACGTGAAGAAAAGAGAACTGTCAACAGTAAATATCACAGCAATTCCAATACCTGGTGGGGTAGTATGGGAGAAAACAGACTATGAGATCTATGGTCCGGTCGAAATCCTGAAGTATCCTCATCAACTAAAGGTTTCCTTAAGTGACTTTGTGACACCTAGTACATTCTCTGATGATTGGGACTTTAACAGTATTAATGACATGATGTCTGATTTAGTAATGTCAGCTAGATTCACAGATCATGATTATTTACAAGGTTCATCTAGTTATGAGCAGCTATTCTGTTACACCCACTATGGGGATCATTACTTGCATAAATCTGCACAGCCTAGAAATGTTTTTATGTATAATCAATGGGAACATTGTTCTACACCACCTAAAAGCAGTTCTAAAGCATTTTTTGAGAAATTCAAATACTTCTCAGGGTTTAACACCAGTGATGCAGAAACGTTTTATTACAAACTGTTAGATAAAACAGGAATGAAAACAATGCTGACAAATTCTAAATTGATATATTCAGAAGCATTTTATGACAAAATGATGACATTTGGTTTTGATTATTGGAAAAATAATATTGAAACAAAAACAATTTGGGGTACAAAAGATTGGCAGGTGCAAGGCATTGAAGCACTATTCAGAACCTGCATGATACCAGAACAAATGTTATTTTTAAATGACACAATACACCAAACATCTTGTCTTGGCCTAGCTAAGATCAAAGACCTTAAAACACCGTCTATACCAAAGCCAATTCCTGAAAATGCAACCACAGATATTGAGTTAGACGTGTCACAAATTTTACATTTCAACAAAACACATCCTGATTGGAAAAAGTGGCTAATCTGGCCTACTGACACAAACAGCTGTCAAGATAGATTCCTGAATAAAACACAGGGGTTAAAAATTACCAGACTAGACCCTAGATATTCCCAGAGACAACATCCAGGGATTATAACAACATACAGTGTAGGGAAACTCTGCCTTGAATGGCTAACATCATCCACACTGGCTGAAATTAAGCAACACTTGTCTTTACTAAAAGATGGTGCTGATTTGCGCGATTTCATTCTTGGACCACGCAAACAGCGTCAAAAGCGTTTCATAGCGACCAGTATCTATGCTGCTTACAACGAGGCTTGGAAAGTAAAGCAAATTGAAACTGCTGAGAAAATACGAGAAATTGATCGTATTAATTTGGAGAAATCACTTTCTGTAGTAGACAATGGGTTAATGACTCTGTCTTCCAGAATATATTCGTTGGACAATATTGTATCCTCTGCCTTTGATGTGATAGACAGAGACTTGCTAATGTTACAACATGGCCAGTCTCAATTACGCTCTATTATAGAACTAGGCTGGACGCTGCAAAATCTTCGTTCAGGCTATGTGCCTTGGCGTTTAATCAACACAACGTCATTATTTTCCATTTTTAACCTTACTGATAAACAGATCAGTTTGGCACAGAAAGGAGCAGACTATACAATCCTGAGCATCAAAAAACTCGAGAGATTACCATTGACAATGTCAGAGAGTCCTGTCATTGAATGGATAATACACGGAATTATCACAATTCCGATAACAACTTTCCGATTTAAAAAGTGCCTTGAGTACATACCTGCTGGCCAGTATGAACAATTGGGTAAAGGATATATAAAATCAGAATGGAAATTACCATACACTCATTCTTGCTATAGTGACAGCGACAAAAATGTATTTCTTAGTGGTGATAACTGTAAACATTCACTAAGCGGTATACTTTTGTGTCAGGGTATTAATTTACACGGAGCATGTGATGGAAATTCTAACAACCTTTCATGCCACCAGCTAGTCACACCTGCAACTCAGATAGAGCCCTTCTTTATGCAACTTTCAAACGGAAGTTACATTCTTAGAACGGATCACAGATGTTGTGGCCTTGTGCCAGGGAAAAGTTATCTAGTAAGAGTAAAATCCACTGTCAAATGCTGTATGCAGGCATTGTTTCCGAGTGGGCCTGCAGACACAGTGACTCCCATCTGGCCTCGTCTGAATCTCTATTCTATACGAATTGATACATTAAGCAAAATGAAATCTGTACTTTTACAGACAACAGTGCCTATAACGTCATCAAAAGAGACGTATGATCTTCTAGTTGCAAGGACAGCTACTGAAGTTCATGACCTTTTATCAACAAATTGCCCCGTGCATTTCGTAGAAATGTTGAGCCAACTCCTTAACATGTCTAGTGCAACAAGCATCCCAGGCATATTTAAGACAGTCTTTACGGGACTTCTAACACCCTTCCAGGCAATTTTGGGAATCGTTCCTAATTTTGTACACTCTGTTTTTCTCGGCATACCATTATTTTTGGGACTCGTCGCAGGGATTTTATTTTTGACCCTCCTGCTTCGTTATGGCAAGCCTCGGCTCAGACATAGCTCCCATGGGAATGGAAGAGACAATCCTAGCAATGCGCTACCGGGACAGGATAACTAACGTCCTTGGATTGGCCAGGCTGAGAGATCTAAACATGACCTGGTTCCTTTCATTCAGACCTATATGGCAAAATTGCATTTTACCTGTGCTACGGTGTATGCTTTGCGGCGATGAATGCGTGTTGGACATCTGTCTTTCACTTCCATCAGCAGTACCAATGGACGTCGATACTTTGCTCAGTCCAATAACGGCTCACGCATTGTGTTGTCCCCAGCGGCTACCAATCCTGATGACGGCATTCGTGGAGACTCCTGTGCTACAACCAAGTGGTAACAGTGGAGCGAGTGACAAAAGCAACATCATCCAGGTACAACGTTCTGTGAGCATTGCTGGTCCTGACTATGATGACAGCAATCATTCTCACACCTGCCAAGTTACAGCGCTATCTAATTTGGTCGAACTGTCACCTGATTTTGTAGACCAATTCTTTGAGAGCCTGTCTGACACGATGTTCTCACCCATACAGAAACAATAACTTTGGAGAAGCTTTCCGACACACAGCGTTCCCATGAACTCTGAATTCGGCCTTCAGTTTTGATCAACAAAGACTGCAAAAAGCTTTGTAGCTCTATTTTCCCGTTTAAGCATTAATTCTTTTTGATTTGGACAATTTTTTTAAATATTCACTTTTTTTTGGCACGAACAATTCTTTGCTTAACGTAAAAACTATTCTTAGAGAACAGAAGCTTCACACTTCTATTTCTAAACACATCTAGAGACATAACAACATTACACCAGCCTCTAGCACATTTATTGCAATGCATTTTTATGTGATGATTTATCTCGCCCTTCTTCTGTTTCAGAGATACTTCATGTGTAATTCTTATGCATAATCGTTCATTGATTTCATATGCAATAATTTTTGAATGATTTCTATGCTTCAAAAACGTACAGTACCTAAATTTCACGTATTACAATATACGCCTATTTCGAATGCATTTATGTATTTTGGGGTGGGCAATGTTACACATGCATCTAATTGCTCTAGTTTTAGTAATTTGATGGACATGAAAACGTGGAGTGGGTGTTGCGTGTTTATCTAGGTTCCTGATCGATACTGTGACCTTATGCCCCTATTCGGCTATAAATCCATTTATTCCCTATATTGGTATAACCGTTCAAGTGCGATTTTCAGAAAGTCATCTCTGGCCTCACACGAACAGAGCCACATTCCAGCATAGTTCTCTGCCACTTCCTTTGCAACCAATTAGTGCAATGACAGAGCAGAAGTCACTATCTGATATTCCTAGATTAACACTCCGAGTTCTTCAACAAGATAAAAACTCAGCAAACCTGGAAATCCCCGCTTGCTGTGTTTTGATTAGTAATGGAACTCTAATGAGCAACTGATAGCTATCACTTCCTAGTGACATCTTTAATTGACATCTTATGTCCAGCAAACTTGCGTCAAACCCGGCACCTGTCAGGTATAAATATTACCAACGTTGCCTTAAGCAATGTGTGCTGTGAGCTGAAAGCTGTCGTGCTGTTGTAAGCTGCCGTGCACTTTGTTGTGCATCCCATTGCTGCTGCAGGCAGTACGATTCTGCTGTTGTCCCTTGGTGGTGAAGCTACTGATACCATTATCGCTGCTAAAGCGCGAACGATGGTGCAGTACGCTTAGGAGCTGAACAGCCGTCCCTCTGCGAAAGAAGCCCAGCAGATTCCAGCTGCCGCGGACGCTGTCCCCCGCCTCCTCCTCCCGACGCGCTGAAGAAGAGCTGCTGCCTTTCTCCTGCAGAGAAATCCAGCTCCAGCGTTTCCGGTCTGCCCTCGCGGGTGACTAGGATATTGAGTGCCCCCTGAAGGAAATACCAGACTTCCATCATTCTATTCAGAGGTATGGTGTTGACTAAACCCTTAGACGAGAATTCTTTAAGCAAACCTTGGCAAAACCAACTTAACTTAAAGCTACTTACTTACTCCCCTTCCACGTGTTAGGCTTAGGTCAGGCACACTGGGGTAGGCATAGTTAGAAGCACCAGTTGAGTATGTTAGCCTAATGTATATATGAATGTATATATGTTTTATTACTTTTAAACCATTGAATGGCTAAGAAACCATATCAATGCTTTTACAGTTCTATTTCGCAATACTTATCTTACTGTACGTACTTTTTATCATAACAAGTCTTGCAATTGTGGCAATACATTTCTCTTGTACGAGAAGAAAGACTGTTCAATAAATGTTAACCCTTTATTGACAAACGCCCGTCTCTCTATTCTCTACATCTCGTGAAAGTAAACTGCACTAGACTGACTGAGTGAAATACATGTCTATTGTTTCACACGACCCTAGAGATTGACTCTTGATCTGAGGAGCAAAGTTGTCATGTTGCACGGTTGTTGGAAAACTGAATCCCTTCTTGTCTGTGCCAGGGAAGCTGATCACTTCCCATGCAGAGAAGAAAGTTTCCAGTGACCTCTGAGCTAGTTGGTAACAAACCCAATTAAGTTTAGCATAGTCAGTGGAGGCCTGGAATATCCGCAGTTCCACGTCGATACTACTGTTTATGTTATTCCAATGCGCAGGGCCTAGTGGGAAACTAGGAACTACACTACAGTGTCGAATCAGGAAACACGCACTTGGTACGGTGGGGTGAGAGTTAACTGTAATGTGTGTAGTTAGATTGTGTGAATTGGAATCGAGAGTTCCAGGACAACATGTTTTAGCGCCTGTATGCATGACTTGAGCGGTTGCTGGAGCACAGCGTTCCATCTATCCAATGCCGTCCCCGTGTGCAGCTGGTGAAAGGTTAATGGTCGGCATTTAATACACCTTCCTGTTGCCCTGTTCTTCGAACAATCATTTAAGATTGGCTTAAGTGAGGTGCTCAGTGCTGTGTTATTGGAAGCCATTGTCCTATTACCCAGTTCTTTGTCTCTGAATACTACAGAGCTATACATTTTTTAATTCTGTCTGATATGGGCTTGCCCCTGCTCTACATGTCATAGAGGAAATGCACCTTTTTCAAAGGAAGAACACTTTGGTGACAGCAAACTGTCAACGCAGTTGTGATAGTAAAGACCCTTGTGGCATGCAGTACACTTTGGATCATTTGCTGATGGATTTTACACTGTGAATTGTGTGTGAATTAATTGTATTTTACATTGTTTAATTGTGCCTATGGCATTTTGTGTGTATTTGAAAAGCAATGCTAAGCATCTAGCCCTTTGTAAAAGCTGTGTAGGGACTGTGTCATTGCCGGGCATGTGTGTGAGTCGCAGAAGGTCCTTTATCTTTATCTTATGTGCAGCGTGCGCTGTTCTGGTGCATTCTCCATCTTGTGGAACGAATGAGCGCACCTCAGTATTGTTCCATTAAATGTGGCCACAGTGGTTTGTACGGGTGATGTTGAAAAGCATGAGTAGGAGGAGAGACCCATGAAAAGTGAATTATATGGTTGGAAAATGTTGTTCGCAGGTTTTGTGCTAGAAAAGGAATGTTGAAAGCAGGTCTATGCATGTGAGGTGCAGGTGAATACATTTGAGAACAGGCCCTACCTTGTATGGAGAGCAGCAGAGGTGGAGGAGATACGAACAGAGCAGTTTGACTTAAGAGATGTTTTAAGAGAGTGTTTGGGGTGCTTGGCATGGTCCAGGGGTGAAAGGGTGCTAACAGGCTTGGCTTTGGCGCACCATCTGTGCTCTTGCTACGCAGATGCACCACAGCTGTCAACTAGTGAGCCGCCTGGCTAGTGTGCTATCTCAAGCTCTAAAGTTAGAGGTGAGACAACTAAACAACAGACCAGCCCAGCTCAATCTCCTAGTCCAGCCAGGAAACTCCCATCTCGGTGGATAATACTGACAAATGTAAAAAAAATTTGAGAGGATGGGCATGGCCAAGATGGTGACCTGAGAGGACATAGGACCTCGAGGCTCCTCGCACCAAACACCTCTCCGGGCCAATTTTGAGCATAATATCCCCGGTTGTCCCTCAGATTTTGGTGGAGAGAGATACAGAGCTGAGGAGTCTACCTGGAATGCACTTTTGAGAAGCTCGGCACTCCCGAATGACCCTGTAGCAACTTGCAGCTCGAGGCTGCGAAATGGCACCCGGGACGCTCGGTCACTGCGAAGGACTCCGCAAGGCTAAGCAGCAGGAGGTCTCAGCATTTACTGTCCCCCGTTCCTCTGGCCTCACCACGCTGCGGGGGAGTGGTGGCGGCTGTGTGGCGGCGAGACCGGGGGCCCAGGTGGAGCACCGGCAGCACTGCGGGGCGCATCGCTGCTTGACGGGAGCGTGAAAACTGAGGCCGTGGCTCCTGGGCCTATGGAGCTGTGACCGGATGCCGCCCTCCCTGGTGCCACTTTGAGGGGTCCGGCGCCGGTCCCCGGGGGAATACCCCGGAGCTGAAGCAACGCGGAGGTGGACCGAGCCCCAGCGGAGCTGTATACAGGTACCGCTAAGTATCTGCAGCGGAGAGGGGGCGCAGGAACAAGCAGCAGCAAGACAGCATAGTGCGACCCCTGCTATTCCTTCAAGGGCGCCCGGGAAGCGGAGAGAGGGAGGCCCATTGCCCTTCACTTCGAGGCACAGCAGTGAGGCCCCTGGGAGAGCGGTGTCTGAGTGTGGCTTGGCAGCAGGGCCTTCACCTTCCTTGCATACGCACTTGGCAACGGACACACCTGGGCTCCGCTAGGCACTGCTAAGAATAGAAACGAAGCACCGGACCTGACACTCCCAGCAGGGCAGCGCACACGGTGGGCCCAACACGTGGATGCCGGCTGAGCGCGCATGGGACCAAATCACCTAACAGGTGCCCACACGGAGGAGAGCGGGTGCCCCCACTTACTTCAGGAGTAAAGAAAGAGGTAGATCTGCGGCCCACTCAATAGTGGCTGGGGGTGCGGTTGGCCAGTCCTGTTTCTCAGAGAGCAAGCGGGGCCTGGCAACAGAAGACAGTGGCCCTCGTGGGTAGGCCTTGACACCAGCACACTTGCGGCCTGAGCCCGAAACACACATAGTGCCCTGCACTACACCAGTCAGGAGGAGCCTGGTTTCGCGGCTGGGGCCACATATAGACCCATACCCGCTCAAGCAACATTCAGAATCAGCGAGAAGGACAAACCGGCGCTCCCACACAAGGCTCCCCGGCCAGCATGCCAGCCCCTAGCAACCAGGTCACACGGTGAGGGCCCCGTACGGCCTAAGCAAATTGGGGGAGAAGAGCTTCAGCGGACAACGCCATATCACGGCCAACACGAGAACGAAGAGAGAACGCACGCTTACTGACATGCTTGTTAAGGGCCCCCCTAAGGAGGACAGAGGGCCTCCCTCCCCTACAACATCAAAGCATCAAATGGAACAGGGGACGAGGAGGTGCTTATCACCAGGTCTTTCTTGAAACCCTATTCAACTCTCTGCTTGAGGATTTCCACACGCTCAAATAAGAGGTGGCGGGGAGGTGAGGGAGATACACTGCGATGTGGACGGCATAGGCGAGCAAGTGGCGTCCCTCGAAGACTCAGACCAGAAGCGAGGAAGTCGAACACCTCCAACAAGAACTTCTCCGCCTTAGAAATCAACAAGTGGACTTACAGGCACACGCCGAGGACTTAGAAAATAGGTCCAGACGCAATAATATCCGAGTCAGAGGAGTTCCATCCAAAGAAGAAGGAGCAGATATCACCAAGTATTTTCAGGGCCTTTTCCGGGAGATACTAGAGGAACCCACAGACTTTGCAATTCGTATTGACCGGGCACACAGTCTGGTTCGGTCAAGATCTAAAGTTTGCTGATCACATAAAAAAATTGACCGGCATCTGCTTTGGCACCCTGCGTGCCCTGAGGAAATTTTTTCCTCTTCTGCCTAGGGCAGCCAAGGAGTCCGTCCTTCGAGCTCTGATTCTATCCCGGCTCGACTACGCCAACGCCTTATTTAGTGGTCTACCTGCGTACATGGTTCACCGCCTGCAGGTGATTCAAAACGCTGCAGTACGTTTGCTTTTCTCCCTCCCAAGGAGATCTAGCGTGCGTAGCCACTTACGCAGTTTGCACTGGCTACCAGTACCTCATCGAATTTTGTTTAAAATTCTTGTGTTGGCATTCAGAGCAGTCCATGGCCAGGGACCAACATACCTGCAGAAAAGGTTTTCATTCTACACTCCCAACCGTGCCCTACGATCGGCCAACCTCTGTTTATTAACCACCCCCAAATTCAAATACGCACGCATAGGAGGCCAATCCATTTCAGTTAAAGCAGCCTCTGCCTGGAATGCTCTCCCCCTCTCTCTCAGAGCTTCGCCAACCATTGCTCTGTTTAAAAAAGATCTCAAGACCCACTTGTTCAATGTCCCTTACTAGTAGTTCCTCCAGACTCTGTTTTCAGCACTTCTGTTCTAAAAAGTCACTCACCGCGCCAGGATACCCCGTGGTAACAGAGCGCG